>NW_027424288.1:1531960-1829951 GCF_003597395.2 Chelonoidis abingdonii
GAACAAAAACAAATGGATATAAACTGGCCATCAGGAAGTTTAGACTTGAAATTAGACAAAGATTTCTAACCATCAGAGGAGTGAAGTTCTGGAACAGCCTTCCAAGGGGAGTAGTGGGGGCAAAAAACGTATCTGGCTTCAACACTAAGCTTGATAAGTTTATGGAGGGGATGGTATAATGGGATAGCCTAATTTTGGCAATTAATTGATCTTTGACTATTAGTGGTAAATATGCCCAATGGCTTGTGATGGGATGTTAGATGGGGTGGGATCTGAGTTACTACAGAGAATTCTTTCCTGGGTGTCTGGCTGGTGAGTCTTGCCCACATGCTCAGGGTTTAGCTGACCGCCATATTTGGGGTCAGGAAGGAATTTTCCTCCAGGGCAGATTGGCAGAATTCCTAGTGGTTTTTTGCCTTCCTCTGCAGCATGGGGCACAGGTCACTTGCTGGTGGATTCTTTGCACCTTGAAGTCTTTAAACCATGATTTGAGGACTTCAATAGCTCAGACATAGGTTAGGGGTTTGATAGAGCTGTGGGTCTGTGGCCTGCGTTCTGCAGGAGGTCAAACTAGTCATCACACAGGTCTCTGACCTTAAAGTCTATGATTCTATGATTTGTGCATGCAAAATATCCAGCTGAACAGGCATAGCAGGTAATTAATTGAGCATGGAAGTTCAACGTAAACAATAGCCAAATGTGCATGCAACTACATATTTCAGACCCACAGTTGCATTTTTTTGCATGGGCAAACTAGGCAACTTTTAAAAAAAGAGTGTAAGGGAACCTGCCCTTTTCTGTGTCAAGCAGTGTCCCATTCTACATAATATACCACTTGCAGCATGAGTGCTAGAGGTTGCATGCTTCTCAGGTGTACTGCATTTCAAGGATCATCACTCATTTTAGTCCCCAGGATGCCTATGTTTCATACAAATTTGGTGTGGCTCCACTTTTGTTGTTGTTGCTGAAAACTGCATTAGAAATGAAGAGCCAAGAAAAGAAGACTAAAGAAAGAGGTAGAGAGCGAAGGAACTAATCCCACTGCATTTCAGTTTGCTTCATGAATTGATTTAAGTCTTTGTCATACATCGCGCCTCATGTTTGGGTCTTGGCAGGTCGAGACGGACGAGACCATATGACCATAATATTCACTTCTCATGAAACTCAATCATAATCAGAGAACATTGAACCAATGGTCATATAACCAAGAACAGAAATCACTCCTTGTTCCTGTTCTTCTGAACACTTCTAGTTGACCCCATTTCCTCTGAGGATGATGATACCTACCTGACCATAGTTTTCCCTACTAGTTTTCTTTAAAGCTTTTATATAATCCCCATCTCTTCCTAGAGACTTGGCCTTCTTTGGAGTTGCTTTCTAACGTAAGTTCCTGCCGTGCAGGTCCTAGATTTATTTAGGTTAGCAGAAGCACAGCCAGCATTAACACAGACACTATATTTTCAGTGCCTCCCCCGGCAAGGATATTAATGAAATCTCCACTTAATACTTCAACTGCTTTACTGTTGTCCCCAGTAACTTCATTTCCAATTTTCTTCCATCACAATCTTCCTTCCTGCAGCATCTCTAGGATTTGTACTGCCACAAAATACACTTATTGGAGTGGAAAGGACTCAAATTTTTAAATAATTCCTTATTTTCTTTACAGGCCTTCTGAGAACTCAGGCTGCGAACATTAATTCCAAACTTCTAGGTCTTGAATATCTATCTGTGATGCTGGCTGGATCTGGAGCTCTTTGTTCAGAAGGGTTGTTTACTGTCTCTTGTAGCTAGTCTGCTGTGGAGCAAAGAGGTGACATGAATGGACCTCCAAATACTGGTAATAGGCTGCATTTGCAGGATCAGGCTAAGTAGTATCGAGACACAACCTTCGGAAATCAAGACAAGCACACACAGAATAACCACACTGGATCCATAACCCAGTGGAGTTCAGTCACCATAAACACTGGGAGAAACATGATAAACTGATGTTTATTTTCTGTGATGCCCCACCACACAGGAGAATTCATTACAGGTTCCACAGTTCCCTCAAGCAACAGTATCATGTGAGTAAGAACCTACAGGAAATATCAGCTGGCTCAAAGAATGCACATCCATTGTCAGCGCTGACAGCCCACATGGAAGCACGTCAATAAGAGGAATATGGTGCAATGCTGAGCTCCTGCAGTTGCACATTTGAAGTTGAGCTGCTGCAATATATGGCATCCAATATATTTTTTCTGCATTATTAATGTGTAATCCTCTCTGTATCCTTATCCACTGTTTACAGCAGGAGGTCTGGTATGTACTCATGGCAGTAGAGATATAGCGTACGAATGGCACTAGAAAAGTACAGATTGCATTACGCTGTATCTTTACTACCTTCACGTGCGCCACCATTTTATTTCACTGCCTCATAGAGATGATCTTCTTCAAAAAAATGTCCACTCCTGTCATCCTATTATTTTGTTGTTTAGATGCTTTTCAGACTTTGGTTCGACATTACCATTTTGGAAGTAATGCCTTTTGCTTGGCAGATTTCCCTTAATAACGGAGCCTTTATTTAATTAAGAAAATAATAGCGCATAGTACAAATCAGGAAAGGAAAAGTCTCATTAAGTCAAAGGCCTGGTCTTGCTCCTGGTGATTTCAATCCCTTCTGCTCTGTCCCCTCAGCCAGTGTAGGATCACTGCGTACAATATATTTTCTGATGCTTTGCCCAGCCTCATTTTAAATGTTCCAAATGACATAGCTACCATCCAGTGAAGTCCTACAGTACATTCCAGTGCAAGATTGAGGGACATGGTGAAAAATGGATTGGCCCTTCTGTGACACTGGCAAACCAGATGCCAGCTCATGCCAAGATTCCCATCCCTCACTTGAATACTGACAAATACATATCAGTCTGGTGCATCTCTGCATTAGTATTGTGAAAACAGGTATTAGAGTTATAAAAATGTGCCTAATGTTTACACTTTATTGAATTCTTGTGAGTCGCTGCATGCATTAATCCGATTTATAACATCTGTGTGCCGTATAGTAAGGTCATACTTGAACAGTTGCATTGTAAGCCTCTGTAGCTGTGTAAATCACCGGACAAGAAAGAGAGATTAATGTGTGTGACATGCTGGCCTCCAACCAAAGGTGTTATGCTCTGCCCCACAAGGAAGGCCCATCAACCCCTGATGAATTACTGTGGAACATCAAAGAGGACAAAAGACTTTTTTGATTGCTCTACCCCTGCAATGAAGAGGAGACATGAAAGTGAATTCCTCCCACCAGCTGAATTTTCAATTTGAATGGGGAAGGGATAAACATACCTAAGAAGGAAGAACTGTATCTTTATGCTGCTTGGACTCTGAGGGGCAAGGATTACTAAGCATAAGCAAAAGATCCCCTATGCTTGGTCTGGGTTATCCTTAAAGGACTTGCTTATCATAGAAGTTTCTATTATTTTTTTAACTTAAGATGGTAACTCATTTGTATTTATATATGTTTACCTGCTTTAACTTTGTGAATAATTCTCTTATTTTCTTTTCCTATATAACAAATCTTTAGATAGTTTATTATAGGATTGTCTACAAGCATTATCTTTGGTGTGAGATCTAAGGTGCAATTAGCTGGGGTACATGAGTAGTACTTTGGGACTGGCAGTAACATGAATATTGCTCTGATATTTGGTGTAAGGATCATCTACCACAAAGGTAGGCTTATCTGAGTGGCAAGACAGAGGAGTACCCAAGGCGACTGTCTCTGACTCCGTGTTCAGGCTGTTATAATGCCTGAGGAATTTGCACTTGATAACTGGTTGGTGAAATCTAAGTATAGAATTTCCAGCCAATTTGGAGGTTGTGCCTTGGTTCTTAACAGTCTGCCCTGAGATTGCTACTCATGCTCTTGAGTCAGCGCAGGACAGCTTGACACTTGTCTTTTCACAATGACTCATAACCTGAGAATAATGGTTCATTCAATTAAATTAATGGCTTGCACGTTTAGAAGAAATAAAGGTAGTCAGGCTGTGGAATTTCCATCTCTAGGAGGGTCATGAAGTCAAATACTGTAGTTAGACTTTAAAAGGGCAAGAGATAATATTATGCCTATTAATAACACTTGCAATTATATATACTGAAAGGATGGTAGTCAAATCTCTTGCTGAGGTTATGAAGGAATTTTTCCTTTATAGCAAAGTACATTAAAGGATGATCTCTTCCCTCCTACTCACCTGCAATATTTGGTGTTGGATGCCCCTGGAAGTGTGATACTGGTCTGCTGGTGAAATCCTGGCCCTATTAATGACATACATTGGGAGTATTGCCATTGACTTCAATAGGACCAGGATTTCACCCTATCTATGAATGGTCTGACCCAGTATGCCTATAAAGCATTTGTTATATAAGAACATTCTTGGGGATCTGCATTTGGGAGGATTTATACACTTTTCAAGGCATTGTGAGGCAGAAGACCTTCTTCCAGCAGCAGAAACTCTTTGCAACTCCAGGAGAGGCAGTGCTCCAGTGGGTAGGACCCTGGACCAGGAATCAGGAGACCTGGGTTTTTGTCCCCAGCTCTACTATGGACCTGCCGTGTGACCTGGGCCATCTCTCTGTGCCACCATTTTTCTCTCTTGAACATTTTACAATCTAAATAGACAAGACACAGGTGGTCTCTTCCACTGTGCATACACATGTGCTCTGCCTAGCACAATGGAGCCTAGACTCTACTGTAATTACAAATAACTTTATCTATCTATCTATCTAATACCCACCACCCTGGTATCTGAGCTCCATATAAAACTACTCAAATCTTGGAGTGGTCACTTATAGACCGAGCTTTCATTCATCTCCTTTTTCACATGATTAGGCAGGGTTGTCAAAAGCCTCACTTCACAGTTCTTGTCCTTCTCTTATTTTACTCCCTTCTCCTGCCACATTCCAAAACCAGGCAGAATAATTCCACATAGTGCTTTGCCCTTGTGGCAGAAGGCAGTGGCAAGGTTGTTCAATTGAACAGCAAGATCCAATTCAGAGGGAGTTAAAAAGATACCCAGATTTATTTGAAATCTCTCTCTCTTTCATCCACCTAAAGATTATCTTCCATAACATCTCCAACAAACCCAAGTTTCTCCAGTTACTCCAGATGACATTTCCTTCTACAACCCTGGCTTCTAGCTGGAACCAGAGAGTTTTATAGACTGCTTCCCTACCCAGAACCATTTGCAAGGAAGGGAAGTCCCTCCTCTGTCTCTCTGGGTGATTGCCAGCCCATCCAGCCACTCAGTTATCTTTCCCTCACTTCTGGCTCTACAAGAGCTTCACTCCATCACTGCACTGCAATCAGGTTTATAGATATTCCTAGCTCTCATGGAAGAGAGTTCCAGAGTTAATGGAAAGTCATGACTTTACCTTAAGTTTTTTCTAAACTAAACTGAAGCTGGAATCTGTGTCACCACTTCTTCCTTTGGTACTTTACTTAACCCTTATATAACAAATTGGTGCCCTTTGCAAATGTGCTTAAGATTAGTGGCAGAAGCAAATAAATAACCTTTAAACCAATTAGAAATAAACATGTTTCCTTATAGCAATGCAGATGACCAGCTCAAAAGAAATGTCCAACAGCAGTTTTGAAATGACAGGAAAACCTGCTCTTAAAAAAAAATAAAGAAAGATCCACTCACATCTCACTGGGCATAATGGAAAGTGAGTGGCAGTTATCTATTACCAATAATTTCCATCTGATGACTTATCATATGTTATCAGGCCCTGATTCACAAGGGAGATGATAAATGATTGGATACTGCCATGAAAAAATGCATTATCCCAGCTGCATTACAGGAGATATTAGCCATGATATTTAGAGCATAATTCTAAGAAACTCTACTTCTTTAAACCAGCCTAATTTTAGGTAGATATGAATCTATGTTTTTTGACAGATTGATACATCACAGCCTTCCGGGGACCCCTTTTGTTCAAATCTTTCATGTACCATCTTTTGATGCCAGGCAATCAGTTAATCTTCGATAGGTCCCTCGGATGATCTTTTCTTAAGATTCACTAGGACTTTAAATCTGATGAGGAGAACCTATCAAATGAGGGTCCATGCTACAACTCATAACTCTGTCTAAGCAGCGCAGACTATACTCAGTTTGATTCTATTTGTGGAGCTGCCACTTTGGCAGGTGGTCAGGGCATCTTTTCCTCCAGTTATGACTGAAGTGAGCTCAGAATAAACCCTGAACATCCAGCTACTGTACTTTGATTCTCTAACCAGGTAAAATAATAGCTTTTTGCTATAATCCATTATAGAAGCTAGTAGGGTGACCAGAGAGCAAGTGTGAAAAATTGGGATGGGGTTGGGGGATAATATGAGACAGTATAAGAAAAAGACCCAAAAATCGGGACAGTCCCTATAAAATCGTTACATCTGGTCAGCCTAGAAGCTAGAGTTCAATGGTACAATGGCTTCCTTTTTCTTTCTTTCTTTTTTTAAAGAGAGAACTTTACTGGCATTAGACATTTCAAAATGCTTCACTCCCAAAGATACACAACAAGGATACAATGACAGAGAAACCTTCTTTCAGAGAAAGGAATGGCAATAAATAAGCTTAAAAATGATATAGACTCATAGACTCATAGGTCAGAAGGGACCAATATGATTGTCTAGTCTGACCCTCTGCACAAAGCAGGCCACAGAACTCCTACCATCCACTTCTGTAAAAAACCCCTAATCTATGTCTGAGTTATTGAAGTCTTCAGATTGTGTTGAAGACCTCAAGCTGCAGAGAATCCATCAGCAAGTGACCCTGCCCCACGCTGCAGAGGAAGGCGAAAAACCTCCAGGCCTCTGCCAATCTGCCCCAGAGGAAAATCCTTCCCGACCCCAAATATGGCGATCAGCTAAACCCTGAGCATGTGGGCAAGACTCACCAGCCAGCACTCAGGAAAGATTCTCTGCAGTAACTCAGATCCCATCCCATCCAACATTCCCTCACTGACCACTGGGCAGACTTATCTACTGATAATCAAAGAACAATTGCCAAAATTAAACTATCCTATATACATCCCTTCCATAAACGTATCAAGCTTAGTCTTAAAGCCAGATATGTCTTTTGCCCCCACTACTCCCCTTGGAAGGCTGTTCCAGAACTTCACTCCTCTAATGGTTAGAAACCTTTGTCTAATTTCAAATCTAAACTTCCTAATGTCCAGTTTGTACCCATTTGTTCTTGTGTCTACATTGGTACTAAGCTTAAACAATTCCTCTCCCTCCCTAACGTTAATCCCCCTGATATATTAATAAAGAGCAAGCATATCCCCCCGCAGCCTTATTTTGGCTAGGCTAAACAAGTCAAGGTCTTTGAGTCTCCTTTCATAAAATGGTTAAGGATGACCATGGTTTGTGGATGGTAGTTCTGAAGTGTGCATATAAAATCTCTTGAATGCCCCAGAGGAACTTAACGACTCTACCCTTCTTGATGACAGGAAAGAGCAGGAGATATAACTCCTTGACAGAGTAACAGCTCAACCTTCATAGTAAAAGAGCTATACTCTCACAAAGAGCGTACAATCTGGACAGGTCAAAGATAGGAAGGGAAAAACAGAGGCACATGGCTAGATTAAATTAATTCTGCAAAATTACACAGAAGGCCAGGGACAGAGTTGGGACTAGAACCCAGACCTCTTCAGTTCCCAGACAGTGCCCTACACTGCCTTATTATTATCACTGGGCTTATTTCTAAGCATCAATAGTATGCCCAGTGCTGAACAAGACACAAAACATAGACATTTCCTGACCTCACACAGTTCACACCATCTAAATCAGATTGACACTGGGTAAAGAGCCTATTATGGGAAACCCAGGATGGGAACCCACCAGTTATATTTTTGATACAGCTATTGAAATTATTGACTCACTTCTTAGAGGCAGTACAGAAGAAGTGAGGGTCTAGGTGGGATTTAGAAGATACAGATGACGTGGTGAATTAGAATTGGGAGAAAGTCCATGCATAGGGTTCTGGTGGGAAAAGATCTAGAAAAACAACCACAGTTGATCGGAGAAAAATGTTTACACATTTATGGATACCTGACTCCAGTGTAGAGAGAAAAATGTTTTTTTTCCCACCTGAAACTTCCAGTTTGTTCCTAAGCCTCCCACAGTCTGCTGTTCATATATGACCATCCTGCTCTATTTAAAATTTCTGAGATCAAGTACATGCTGCTAGTAAGGCCAGAGCCGCAGGATTAACACAGCCAGTAAGCAGAAGATGCCTAGAGCTTTAGGATTCTCTTGGCCCAAATAATTACAGGGGTTTTCAAGAGTGTTCAGTGTGCGGAGCACATTTAATCAAGAGAGAGACTTGGAATCATAGAAATGTAGGACTGGAAAGGACCTCGATAGGTCATATAGTCTGGTGCTCTGCACTGAAGCATGACTAAGTATTATCTAGACTTCAAGGCCTAATCTGATGGTATCCAGTTTGCAAATTAATTCCAGTTCTGCAGCTTTATGTTAGACTCTTGTTTTTGAAATTTTTTTGTTGAAGAAGTGCCACTTTTAGGTCTGTTATTGAGTGACCAGAGAGACTGAAATATTCTCCTACTGGTTTTTGAATGTTATGCCAACATATGCCAGCAATGCCCCTCTGCCATGTACATTGGCCAAACCGGACAGTCTCTGTGCAAAAGAATAAATGGACAGAAATCTGACATCAGGAATCATAAAATTCAATATGCCATCATTCTGGATACCCTCATAACATTCTGGATACCATCAGATTAGGCCTGAATAAAGACTGGGAGTGGTTGGGTCATTACAAAACCTAAACCTAATTTCCCCAATACTAATTTCTCCCTTCTGTTACTCACACCTTCTTGTCAACTGTCTGTAATGGGCCACTCTTTTACCACCTCAAGAGTTATTTTTCCTCCCTTGGTATCCTGCTGTTAATTGATTTATCTTGTTAGACTGACCTCACACTTGGTAAAGCAACCCCCATCCTTTCATGTATTTATACCCGCACCTGTATTTTTCACTCCATGCATCTAATGAAGTGGGTTTTAGCCCACGAAAGCTTATGCTCAAATAAATTTGTTAGTCTCTAAGGTGACACAACGACTCCTTGTTGTTTTAACAGCTGTCTGATGCTCTTGTCTGCTGAGACATCAGAAATGCTCAACAGAGGCAGAAGCAACAGTGTGAAAGGTTATATTTTGTCTCTGGGGAGAAAGGCAGCGCTCCATTTTAAATTAAAAAACAAAACGCTTCCATGATTTATAAAACAAAGAAAGCTAGCCTCCCTAATTTAATAAAATACCTCGTTAACTAAAACAACAGTCTCTGAGATGGCTATTGATTTGCAGGCTTTTCGTCCAGGGACCAGGCAATTTCCCCTGAACAGAGAACTCGACAGACAAAAATAAAGATGAACATGCAAAATATCTCCCTGCTTTCTCTGTGCACAGTGTGGTCAGCTACTCAAAATGTCCAAGGTAGTGATATGTACACACCTACAAATTAAAGACAAAGCTAGCAGCGGACTGTTGGAGGAGAAAAGCATGCTTATCTTATTGCAATCACAGGTCTTTGTAGAGGTTCCATTGGCTAATTACTTGGAAAGAGTCACATTAGATCCCTGCAATTGGAGAAGATTTTTTTTCAACTACCCACTACCAAATAATTTCAACTACTAATAAATAGATATTATAGGTGCCTCTCATGCCGAATGATCTCAGAACACTTACAGTTATGTAAGAGCAGCAAAGAGTTCTGTGGCACCTTATAGACTAACAGAGGTATTGGAGCATCCGACGAAGTGGGTATTCACCCACGAAAGCTCATGCTCCAATATGTCTGTTAGTCTATAAGGTGCCACAGGACTCTTTGCTGCTATTACAGATCCAGTCTAACATGGCTACCCCTCTGATACTTGAGTTATGTAAGAGTGACTTGAATCACAACCAAAATGAAACCATTTATCTCTGGAGATATTTAAGAGTAGGTTAGATAAATGTCTATCAGAGATGGTCTAGACAGAATTTGGATCTGTCATAAGGGTATGGGACTGGACTCGATGCCCTCTCGAGGTCCCTTCCAGTCCTAGAATCTATGAATCTAAGAAACCACCTCTGGCGGAAGACAGTAGTTGCTCAGTGCTACACAGTGTTTAGGACAGGAAAGTGAAATTGAATTCCATAGCCAACAGATGTGGCAGAGGGAATAGTTTTCCTAATAGCCATATTCTTGCCATCAGTGCTAAGGAATCTTTAATGACCACAGTTGGAAGTTATAAGCAGAGACAGGCAGCCAAATGAGTTAGGACCCATTAAAACTTTCACTCAAAACTTAATCAGGTTTGGAGAATATTTTTTTCCACTCTGTTTTCATTTGCACTGCTGTGTTCCAGATGGGGTTGTCAACCAAAGGATTATGAAATCTCACAAGAGATTATTGTCATGAGACTTCTAATCCAATTTTGCATACTCAAGAAGTTCAGATAAGACTCCAAACTTCTGACTGCTTTTCCCAAATGAAACCTCTGGTGCTTCTGAGGTTTGCACGTAGCTAGTCATCAGACATTGAAAACACTTGCCAAAAAAGTTTAAGGTGTTTGATGCTTTCCTGACCTGCTAAAAAACTTCTAGATTTGAGGCCTCCACATGACTGTTTCGGGGTTGAGAATGTACAGCAATGAATCAAGAATAAAAGGCTTGTTTAAGTCTAGTGTTAGGTCATTTAGGCTAAACACAGAGTTTGCTCTGCAGAGCCAAGGACCAACAATGCCTTCATCTTTTGTTTGATGGGTGATATGTTCTTATTTGCCCATTCATTACTGGCTGATCTGTTGGCCATTGAACCTAATTGCAAATCAAGGCATACACATGACATGAATTTCAGCATGTCAGCACTATTGTTGGAGTAAAAATAACTATTCCTAAGGGAATCCCAGCAATAAGAAAGAACTCAAGTTTTTAAAAAAATTGATCTACAGGGCCAGATTCAGAGGGGATCAAGGAAACATCAATAAACTTTAACTACATTTAGAGTGATTTAGTGTAGCTCAGAGGAAGGCTGGCCTTGTCATTAAGGAACTGGGTTAAGTCTCAAGACATGTGGGTTCAATTCTTGCCACTCCTACAGACTTCCTTTGCGACCTTGGGCTAATCTTACCATGCCTAACTTTCTCATCTGTTAAATGGAGATAATCATACTTCCTTTGTCTGTTGTATAGAAGTATAGAACTGGAAGGGACCTCAACAGGTACTAGTCCAGTGCCCTGCACTCAGGGCAGGACTACGTAATAACTAGACCACCCCTGACAGGTGTTATATCGTAAGCTACTCAGCACAGACACTTCTCTCTTACTATGTGTTTGTACAGCACAATGAGGTCCCATTCTCAGTTCGGATCTCTAGACCCTATTAATACAAATGACAATAAATAACCTATGTCTTCTTTGATAGCTTTAACTTGTAAACTGAGACAGGTTAGACTAAGACAGCTGGGAACTGACTTTATCTCCTAAAACTAAATTTAGGAGCAAATTACTTGGAATTAATCTCATTTGCCAATGTGTAACGTACACCTTTAAACAGTACCTCAGATTCGGCCCAGACAGAACTCTTACTACTGTATCTTTTATAGCTTCAGAAGCTGTGGAAGATACATACCTTATTAATCAAACTCATTTTGCCAAAGATTTTGCTGAAGATCTTACCAGCTGATCCCCTACAAAATCCCAAAGCCTTTAGAGCGACTTTCAGCTCATGTATGATTCATTCAAGTAGTTTCACATACTATACAAAGGCTCAGATTTAGCCTTCCTCTTAAAGAGAAAGGAAATACAGCAGGCAGCTCATGTGTTAGTTCAGCTTGATACCCACAAGAGTATTTCACCACGAACCTCACTCTAGGGCTGGATCCAATCCCCACTGAAAGACTCCCATTCGATTCAATGAAGCTGGAGCAGGCCTCTAAATGCGTGGAAATGAAGCTTACCCCAAAACAATGACATTAGGAACCTCACCGTGCATATTGCATGCTCTGTGGAATTGGGGATTTAGCAAGCTTAGAGGATATTTGCCTTCAGAGACCCATTTTCAAGTGTTGTCAGTTGCCTTTGGAGAGACGATTAATACTCTTTTCACCCTCTCTCCTTTCTTGAATCTCCCTGCCTCACTGGCTGTCATCTCTTTTCAAATCTCCATCCTCCCTTGTCTCTTACTCTCTTGCTGCGAGTGGCCTTATGGCTGAATGCTTGAATTTATTCACCACAGAACTGTCTCAGACCCTTGTTTTCTATCATTTATACAATGCGCTATCTTCACTTTCATGGTATTTAACTCTACAACAAGCCTGCGAGTCCTAGTATGGAACATACTGGCACTATGTACCGGTTTACAGAGGCTGTAACACTAAGCTGCCAACCCTGGGTGGGAATAAAGGACCATGCAGCAGGACGGAATGAAAGATTGGATACTGGAGTGAAGACCAATTCTTCCATTGTTTCTCCTCCTGCTTAGTTTCTTTCCCCTTCTCAGTTCCCTTCCCTCCTCAGCCCCTTATTTTCCAGACTCCCTTCATATTTTAATACATTAAATATATTAGCAAGGGCATTTTTATATTTCATCTCCTTGTAACCCTCAGCCTCCCATACTCCAATCAACTCTCCCTTTGTTAATCAGCACCCTTTGCTTTGCAAAATTTAGGCCCACCACTGCACTCTCCGCTGCTGTTAAAATCCACAGAAATGAGCAATGGAATTCAGCTCCCTGCAAGAACAGGCTTTTAGATGCTTAATGCAGGGACCTGGGGGTTTCCAGTGAAGCACCAGGCACATCTCTATAAATAAGGGTAATTAGTCTATGTTCCATTTAACATGAGCATGGGTATTTTAGGGCTAACCCGGCAAATCCGGTTTCCAGTGGCATCAGTGGAGCTTTGCTACTGACTCAACAGGAACAGAATTTGATTCATCCATCTCCCTCCTTTCCCATATTATGGATGAGGAGCACAGTAAAGCATTTCTGTTACAAGTGGAAGAAAAGCGGGAGGCAGAGGCTGCTCATATCTGCCAGCCTGTGGATATCCACGGACCATTTTTACGGATGGAGGATCGGAGTCAGATACAAATTTTGTATCCGTGCAGGGCTCTAAACATAGAATCTCAAAGACAGGGAAGCAGCTGTCTGCAGCTCATAGCCTATGAGGCTGCTTGCCTGCCTTCCAGGGCCTATATTCCCTCTCCCTCAACCTGTACAGAGAAAGGGAAGGTGATGGATCAAGACAGGCAGCAAAATCTCCCATGCTCCTATCACTGCAGTTTAAGCAGCCCAGCAATTTAGGAAACCCCTCCCGACTTCCTTGCCATACCCAGTCAGTTGGAGAGGAAAGCCAGACTGACTTACTCTGCAGAAGCAACTGCCTCCCTCTCCAGCTGACCTGATATGGTGAAAATTAAGCACTGGCTGGGCAGAAGAGGGCAGAAGAGGTCACTGGACCAGGCCTCCTGAGTGATCTAAACAGGACTCCAGGGAATTTTAAATCTGAACTTTACAACTGGTCCTTGATTATGTCTGTGCTGGTGCAAATCAAAATCCTGGACCACAGGGATGTTGGGGAAGTGCAGAACCAGATCCAGATTTATTTGGATTCTCATTGGAATGAGGGAAGCTGGATGTATAAATGCAGGGTTGCCCAGCAACCTTCTGAGCTAAGGAGGCAGAGGCTGAGCCAAAATACAGCTGTAATCTGTAGGAGCAAAGCTGACTCTATGGCGCACCTAAGAGATGACTTTAAAAGCCCGATGGGTAGGTAGTGTGTGAAAAATAAAGCTGTGAGTAGCAGAGGGATTGCAGGACTGAGAAATGCCCCGGCAGAGTTCCGTTTGGGAATCTTCCATCATGTTTACCCACATTGTGCCAGATGCTTCCAACTCCATGAGCATTACTGGAGAAAGTTTTCACATAGAACACAGTGATGATGGGTCAAGAGGGCCACAGTAATTTTATCCTATAGAACTCACCACTGTATTAAATTAAAGTTACTAACTTTTCCATGCAACGACATACAGGGCTGATATCGACTTCCTTCCTTTCTTTAATGCGCCATCCATAGGTTCACATCAGAAGACAATCCAGGTAATTGTTTATTTATTTTTGGGATCAAAATAGACAGGCAGAAGTCATGTTAGTATTGTTTTGCAACTGCTATAATCAGGGAAAATATTTTTTCCGCAGCAGGAAAGAACTAGGCAGCGAGCCACTAAAAGGTTTAATTACCAGATGACATTAAAACAAGGCAATTTAGGCCCAATTAGTATTATAATAATTTATTTATAAGATGCCAGTATATGCAGTAATATTCTATAATCCGTTTACTCCAACCCTGGTAATACGTGTGCCCCATTAAATAGTAAAGTATAAGACCATTAACCCACAGTGCTACTTCAGATCATGCGATTAGATTGCACTAATTTCCTTCATTGGGCAGTGCTGATGTCTTAAAGTACTTTTGGGGTAATTTATCTGCTATCTCATTTCTCTTCTATGTTGCAGATATGAACTGGCCAGGACCAGGGCTGGCTCCAGCCATTTCGCTGCCCCAAGCACGGCGGCACGCCGCGGGGGGCGCTCTGCTGCTCGCCGGTCCTGCGGCTCCAGTGGACCTCCCGCAGGCGTCCCTGCGGATTTTCCACCGGAGCTGCCTGCCGCCCTCCTGGCAACCGGCAGAATGCCCCCCGCGGCATGCCGCCCCAAGCAAGCGCTTGGCGCGCTGGGGCCTGGAGCCAGCCCTGGCCAGGACTGCTGAGACCAGGTATATTTATCAGTGAAATTTTAGACATGGTTTGTACTTACATTTTCAATAGTTTCTATGGCCCAGATCCTCAAAGGTATTTAGGCACCTAATGGCCACTGATTTCTTTGATGGTCTGAGGCCATACTCCTATTGTGAAAGCCACAAGGAAATGTCCGGTATTGCTAACTCCAAATATTCAAAAAATATGAGTCTGCAAAATTGTGCAACTGGCTTAAAAATCATGAGGGTTTTTTTTTAAAAAAAAACAAGTAGTGAATTTTTGCTTCTTTTGATTGGCTTCTGATTTTGAAGCCTTTAGGGTTACCATTGGGTCATGTTTATAACCTTTTCTTCACAACGGTAAGAAAGAAAACTGAGACTTTTAGATAATCACATGACTCCAGGAACTCATGCTTTAAATAAAATACCAAGTACTGTGAGAACACACGATCAAATGACAAAAGTCAGCAACTCTTAATTTAGACGATAATTACAGTGATCAGCCATGTTGGAAGAATATTTATTGGTGACTAGAAAGGACATTGCGCAGCATCCTGTAATGCACCAGGGTTGAAATTCACTGGGAGAAAGGCTATGGTCACTCATAGACTGGTCCTTGAGTAGGACTGAAGGGGTGCATGGCCCTCATGCTGGCCCTTAGCACAGAAGTGAGTTCCACCCCATATGATGAAAGTGACTGACAGGACAAACTGATGAGGAAAGATGAAATTTAAATACTCTTATATTGGTAAAATGTCACCTAAGAGGGGGTGTGGAAACAAAGAGGACAAAGACAATCCGTAGGATCTCTCTTCTGAATTGGTCCTTAATCTACATTTACGAGTGTTTTGTTGATTGGCTACCTGTCTCTGAAAAGTATGAGCACCAAGAAGCAAGCGTGATTCTTTGTGGTGAGATGCAGGCATCAAAATAACTCGCAGCAATGGAATTATACTACAAAAAGGAACATTTAAATAAGTTGCAATCAGAAAATGTTTCCCAATGGCCGTTCTTTTGCCCCATCCCACCAGCTTGTTCTGGGGGTGAGGGAGTGGCAGGTAGATACCACTGTGTAGCTCACATGTGCAAAAAGGAGGCTTCCAATAATCCATGCCCCTGTATGGGCTGATAGTCCCAGATGCTATCTAGCCCTTAATGGATATATATATATTGCCAGGATGGAGTGACTGGACTGTAATTTATAAATACGTATACCAGCATTTTATTAACAGCATAACACTAATCTCTATAGCATCATATAAACACACACAAATAATTATGATGATCATTATTATTTGGTAATCAGACATCACAGTGATGGGTGAAATATAGGAGTTTAGAGAGGGAGAACATAATGAATAACAATAACAATAAATAATACATTGCCCATTTGTGTTTTCAGACTCTGTTATTTCTTCTGATCATATTACATATGTGAAAGCTGAGGATTACTTTTCTGCTTGTGGTTAAATTTGCAGTACATTTTCTACTCTGATGCTATTGATCCAGCAAAAGCAGCACTTCACAGCTTGCAAAGCCAGTCTGTGTGCAATTAGAATCACTTCATTCCATAAAAAACTCAGCTTCCAAGTCTCTCATTTTGGTCACTTACCCAGTTCTTCTTTTAAACAAAAATCTCCCCATATTTCACCCCTGATCCAAGGAATTTGGGAAAACAGATGAGCACATTCATTACAAAAGATTATCTTGTACACAATTGCCGCAAAACATTACATTGGATTACACTGATTGCTAAGACTCAGCACCACAACTGTGTTGTTTGCATAGAAAACCTTGTCTCAAAGACGATTTTTTTAAAAAATGATCCTTTCTTGCACATTTTGAGAACAGCTTTCAACCTTGCCATTAAAGAATCATGAGATGGTCTTGGAAAGAGAAGCTAAATGCTCATGCCTGCTCTTAATGACCTCATTGCTCTTTACATTGAAAAGACAAGTGTGTTTCTATTTTATTTTTGGTGCAGTTTAAACATTTCACTACAGTGTTCAGAACCCCCAAATCAAAACAGCTGTAGGGCCCTGATTCAGCAAAGCACTTAAGGGTTCCATCTCTACTCAGTAAAACACTTCACCAGGCACGCCTCACAATGATCGCTCATTTCAAGGGACGTCATTTATTTCAGTCTTGAAACTCCCTATGTTCCACATGGAACTGACGACCTCTCATTTTTTATTGGTGACTATTGTTTCAATTGGAAATCAAGAATCATGACACAGACATTGTGAAAACAGCCTTTTAACTTAAGGGAGGAATCCCACACCATTTAAAGTTTTCCTGCATGAATAACTTTTTTTCATGTGCGTCCTTATTTTGAATCTTTGTCATATATTGCATCCCACAGGTGAAATTTGCAGGCTGAGAGGTACGTAAACATGTGTTTAAGTCCTACTGACTTCAGTTTGACTATTCAGGTGTCTAAATGTTGTGCTGACCAGGACGGAGACTATTGATGTGCTTAGTTGAATCAGGACATAAATGTGTAATGACTCCTCCACAAGCCTGGGTCATTATCAGGGTTTGAACTTGATACTTTCAGCACTGCAATAAAATCCTTTACCCATTGAGGTAGAGGAGCATCTCCCTTAGATGGTAGCAATGACTAGGGTGTTATCCTGCAGTGAACCAGCCACTAGAGGATGATGTGATGTCCAGTTTGCTAATGTGTTACAAATGCAAATCTTTGCAAAGAGGACTATAAAACCAAAAAGAAAACGGATAAAGATGAGTAAAGAAATGCAATAAATCCCAGCTGATTATGTAAACAAATAGCATGTGCAGTGGAAAGAAAAGTGTAGCGTGGCAGAGCTCTGACTTTGCTCCTGTGGGTCCTGCGCTTCCAGGTGGTTTATGCTAGCCTCAGTGGCTCACTGTGACCCTCCACATAGCCCTTCTCTCTCTAGGGCCAGGGTTACAGTCTACTGAGCCCTTTTCATCATAGGCCTGCAAGGAGGTTGGTGAGAGAACTCCCACAGTCTCTGTTCAGCCTCCTGTCCTGACAGGGGCCTGACTTCCCCTCCCAGGAGATGTTCCTGTAGTGGTGGGTTGGGGGGAACCCGGGCCCGCCCTCTACTCCGGGTTCCGGCCCAGGGACCCTAATGGTAGCAGTTGTTGGCAGCCAACCTTTCACTGCCAGAGTTGCTACATTTCCCTGGGCCACTTCCCCACAGCTCTCCTGCTTCTCCCTTCTTCACCCTTACCTTAGGGCTCCTTTAACAATGGTTTGAGGGTGTCTTCAGTAACCAGCCCTTCAGCCGCACTTCCTCACCTCTGGCTCCCTGGCTCTTCCCTGTCTGACTGGAGTGAGCCCTTTTTATAGTATCAGCAGGGCCTTAATTAGAGTCAGGTGGTCACATTAACTGAATGGCCTCACCTGACTCTTTGCAGGTTAATTAGAGTCAGGTGTTCTCATTAGCCTGGAGCAGCCCCTGCTCTGGTCAGTCAGGGAACAGAAAACTGTTAACCCAGTGGCCAGTATATCTGTCTTCTGCTATTCTGCTGTACCCAACTGGCCTGGGTCTATCACAGTAGTTACAGTTTTTTAACATATACAAAGACTTCTTTTAAGGTGCTTTTTCTCTGGATCGTGTCTCTTTTAGAGTTGTAAGCCTTTTTCTTTTTATAAATAAGGAAGCAGTTTCAATAATTAATTATTGCTTTTCTGTATGTATAGAAGTATATTGGAACAGAATTGACTGGTGAAATCAAAGGCACTTGCTAACTTGTTAAGGTCTCTTAGGGCCAGTTGAAATTTCCAGATAAATCCTACTTTTATAAGAAAACAATATGTGACCAATCAGCTCTTTGGGGAATTTGCAAGCTCATTATGTTATATATTTGTGCCTAGCAAAATGGGCTGGGTTATATAGGTGCTACCACAATATAAGTAAATTAACTAATAACAATTAATAATAATAATATACCCCCTGATACCCCTTTTTCCCATCAAACCCAGTCTCGCAATAGCTCATTCTCTTGCTTTACACAGGATAATTAAGAAGGCCCACATTTTTTTCAGTTACCACAATGTGATATTATAGGGATGGGACATGATGTCACTGAAGTGACATCACTGATCCTGCAGTGTGATTTATGTGGGCAGAGCCTCAAGCGCACATGGACCAGACAGTGAAATCAAGCCATGGAGGTAATAATGTGACAATACAACATCAGATGATGGAGGTGATGCAATCACGTGACCCGAAGACAAAACCGGTCTAGTCAGAAGCATTGGGCCACAGGGCACAGAATAAAATCTTTATCTTGGGCCTTCATGGACGCTTATGCAAATCCTAACTGATGGGAAAATTATAATGGTGAGATTTTATTCGGAACATTTCACTCCGTTTACACAGTGGAGTTGTCTCTCTCTGTGCTAGGAATCATTTCTTGCTGGGTTATCACAGTAGGTTAGGTACAGCTTCACCAAATTCCCAATGGGCTCATTCAGGAAGCAGCTAAAGACTAGCATTATCAAACTCATTTACCTAATCAGAATCACTAAATCCACATTTGGACACCAGAACCAGGCTGATTTTGCAAAGTGATGAGCACCCACAATGGCTATTGGGATCAAGGGAAGCTGTAGTTGCTTGGCACCTCTTAAAACCAGGCATTGTGATTAGGAATCTAAATTTTGCATAGTTTGATAGTTGTGCCCCAAGCATTACTGACCAAAGGAAAATCATCTGAGCTGAAGAACTCTGGAAGGTCTTTTTTGTTCAGTCATTGCTGGTGGTCACAACTCTAGTGAATATTGTGGCTCTGTAGTGTTTCCTGGATACATTTTTGTCACAGTAAGCAAATTCCTCTGGCTTTTGAGCATGAAGATTGCTTAAAGATGTGTGAAACATTAATAAGTCCAGCTGTAAGTACAGAAGCAAAGTGATCCAAATCTATTTCTTTTTCCCTAGACATTTCTTTTTCTCTTCCCGCGTTCTCTTTGTTCAGTACCACGATGGCAATTTTGAAGATTGCCTTAAAGCACTTACCATCAGACAATTAATTCCAAGGGATATTTTAGTGGCAGCAGTCTTTTCCCCACCCCTGTATCAGACATACCTTCCCATTCTTCTTTCTGTTTATGGACTGCATATGCACCTAGGGACTTTTGAATTATTTTGCTACATTGCGCTTTGTAGTGGCAGAAATATATGGCCCTTATGATACAGTTCAAAGCTAAATACACTCGGAGTGAAGTCCATGCTCTCATTTTGTGAGAAAAAAGTAACAAACTTGCATGAGAACTGCAAAAGCACCAGAAAGTAGCCAAAATTGTGCACAAGCTCCCCTCCTCCCCACACTTCAAACCACCTTTCTCGCTTCCCAGCAGGAGTAGGAGTATAAGGTGGTCCTATGGCATGGATTTTTTTTAACAGTTAAAATCCACAGTGGGAGAAAGGAGGGTATTGTGAGTAAGGGTATGGGATTCCAGAGAGCTGGGTTCAGGGTACAATGCCAAGCTCAATATTTCTCTGGCCTCCACTGATAATAGAGAACCATATTCTATTTATTTCAGATATTTATCTGGCCCACATCCCATAGTATCCGAGCGCCTCACTGTCTCAGTGTATTTATCCTCACAACAACCCGATGAGTTAGGAATCATTATCTCCATTTTACTAAGGGGGAACTGAGGCACAGAGAGTTTAAGTGAATTGCCCAGGGTCACACTGGAAGGCTGTGGCAGACCTCTGGTCTCCCTACTGCCAGGCTAGCACCCCAACCCTGTAGCACCATTACTCAATTAGTGACAATACATCATTCCAACAATTTATAATAGATTTGAAAGCAATGGAAGAAGCTTATGCCCAAATAAATCTGTTAGGCTTTAAGGTGCCACCGGACTCCTGGTTGTTTTTGTGGAAACAGACTAACACAGCTACCCCCTGATACTGGATAATATGAGATCCCTTTATTTCTTCAAGGGTTTCTAATAGGGCAGCCAATTTCATAATACAATTATAACTTGTTCAGGTCACCACGAAGCCCGTTTCCCAATAATGTTCCAGAGGAGATAGGACGAAGCGACTACGAGACATCACCCGCATTATGTTTCTTGGGAAGCTGCTTTAAAAGCAGCAAGGGCGAAAAGAGGAACCTCTACCTGGATTAGCCATGTTTCATGTCCTTTGTAGCTCCAGAGAACATGCCATCCTGAAGCGCTTGAAGCTCAGAGTGGAGAATGTGGGGATGACCTGGCTTGACAAAGCCTTGGCTGGGATGATTTAGTTGGGGTTGGTCCTGCTTTGAGCAGGGGCTTGGACTAGATGACCTCCTGAGGTCTCTTCCAACCCTAATCTTCTATGATTCTATGATTCTAAGAACTGCAGGCTTCCTTTGGAGGGGGATTTAAATGGAGATGAGAGCATGTCCTACATGATAAGCAGAGCGTTAAAGGGCACTTTTCTACCCCTTTTACTCCTTTTTTTAATACACCTGCATTAGCATTCCATTTCCTTTTCGGAGTGAATAACAAAACCCATCTTTTGCCTACATTAAACTGCAGCTTTGGCTTTCAGCGTGATTGCTCTATGGGTACTATGGTCTCATTATGGGGTTTTTACTTCCCATTCCTAGATGAGCTCCCCTATGAAACAATTCCTGCTGCCATTAACTGACAATGTAGCTGTGAAGAAGGGTTCTTGCATGCTGCTACAGGTTTCCCAAAGACCCCATCTATTTCTCTTAGGTGAATGGCCACATTTTGGAGAAATCAATTTAACTAATTTACCAGCTGAAATAATTTGATTGTCAACATCCCTAATGAAAGGAGGAAGTAAGGGACATTGTTCATCAGCACTTAAATGAGTTAGCCTTTTCCTGTGAAAATAGCTATCCCTATGCTAAGCAGTAGGAGATATCAGGGTCTGGCAGGTTGGTTTCCCATTGGAGGCTATTTAAATGCCATGTAATGTGGGTTTATTTTTCACATAATCTGTTTGTTTATACATATACAACAGACCCTGAACAGAGGTGGTCACAGATGGCATCAAGGCAAAACCCTCTTTCAGAAATTTTAGTTCAAACACCAGTGTCTGGTTTCCAGAAAACAACTATGCCCCAAGAATCAACTCCAGTTAGATGAAGGAAGAGATAAAACTCTCTTGCTGTTTGCAACAGCATCTCCCCAAAGCAACTGTTTCACAAAACAGTACAGCTTTTCTTCAAAGAGCCTACACTGCTATCATGCTAAGAAATGAATTTTAGTTCTGCTGTTTCCCTTTGAAGTCTGCTTAACGTTATATATGCCATCATGTGCCAGCAATGCCTTTCTGCCATGTACATTGGCCAAACTGGACAGTCCCTGTGTAAAAGAATAATTGGACACAAATCGGACATCAGGAATGGTAACATACAAAAGCCAATCTCCCTGGACATTCTATAACAGATTTAAAAGTCACTATTCTTGAACAAAAAAACCCTTCAGAAACAGACTTCAAAGGGAAACAGCAGAACTAAAATTCATTTGCAAATTGAACACCATTAATTTGGGCTTGAATAGGGACTGGGAGTGGCTGGTTCATTATAAAAGCAGCTTTGCCTCTCCTGGAATTGACACCTCCTCATCTATTATTGGGAGTGGATCACATCCACCCTGATTGAATTGGCCCTGTGAACACTGGCTCTCCACTTGTGAGGTAATTCCCTTCTGTTCATGTGCCATTATATAATGCCTGCATCTGTAATTTTCACTCCGTGCATCTGAAGAAGTGGGTTTTTTTACCCACAAAAGCTTATGCCCAAATAAATCTGTTAGTCTTTAAGGTGCCACCGGACTCCTTGTTGTTTTTGTGGATACAGACTAACACGGCTACTCCTTGATCTTTAAGAATCTGAAGCTTAGCGCAAAATGCAGCTGTTCAACACAATATTCGTCCCTGGACTTGTCGCTTTTCAAACTTCATTTCTGTTCCCACAGATATCAGATTGAAAGTGAAGAAAGATGGTAACAAGGAGTGTGCTTTGCATATCATACAAGCAAGAGGTACAATAAAACCCGTCATAGTTCTATCATTATTGCTGGGCCTAACAACATTGATAATGTCATTGCTGACTGACAGTCACACTCAGACACAAAACTCAGGATGGGGCTGGAATAAAAGTAATCTCAGAAAGGAAACATCTACTGCCATTCCCTTCATGGGCATACAAACTGGTTTAGTTATATAAGGCCTTCACAGCAGGGGATATGGGTTCAATTTCCTGACTCTATTGCAGAGGTCCCTGTGTGATCTAGGACAAGTCCCCTGGAGCTCAATTTCCATGAACACAGCCCACACAATTGGAGTCAGATTTTCAAAAGTACTCACTTCTCATCTAGGCAACCAGTTACAGGACAGATTTTCAAAAGAACTCATTTCAGAGGGTGCTGATTAATTCAGCCACTTACAGAGACTCATAGACTTTAAGGTCAGAGGAGACCTTATTGAGGGCACAGGAACAAACCATCCCGAGGTGCAGAAAGAATAGCAAATATGGCAGGCAACAAGCTTGGCTTAACAGAAAAATCTTCGGTGAGCTTAAACACAAAAAGGAACTTACAAGAAGCAGAAACTTGGACAGATGACTGGGGAAGAGTATAAAAATATTACTTGTGCATGCGGGGGTATAATTAGGAAGGCCAAAGAACAATTGGAGTTGCAGCTAGCAAGGAATATGAAGGGTAACAAGCAGGGCTTCTAAAGGTATGTTAGCAACAAAAAGAAGGTCAAGGAAAGTGTGGGATCCTTACTGAATGGAGGAGGCAACCTAGTGACAGAGGATGTGGAAAAAGCTGAAGTACTCAATGTTTTTTTTTGTCTCGGTCAGCTCCCAGACGGCTGCACTGGGCAGCACAGTATGGGAAGGAGGTGAGCAGCCTTCAGTGGTGAAAGAACAGGGTCAGGACTATTTAGAAAAGCTGGACATGCACAAGTCTGTGGGTCTAGATCTAATGCATCCAAGGGTGCTGAGGGAGTTGGCTGATGTGGTTGCAAAGCCATTGGCCATTATCTTTGAAAACTCTTGGTGACTGGGAGAGGTCCCGGATGATTATAAAAAGGCAAATGTAGTGCCCATCTTTAAAAAAGGGAAGGAGAATCTGGGGAACTACAGACTGCCCAGCTTCACCTCAGTCCCTGGAAAAATCATGGACCAAGTCCTCAAGGAATCCATTTTGAAACGCTTGGAGGGGAGGAAGGTGATTAGGAACAGTCACCATGGATTCTCCAAGGGCAAGTCATGCCTGACCAACTTGATTGCCTTCTATATGAGATAACTGGGTCTGTGGATATGAGGAAAGCAGTGGACATGATATATCTTGACTTTAGCAAAACTTTCAATATGGTCTCCTCCAAAATATTCTTGCCAGCAGTTAAAAAAGTATGGATTGGATGAATGGATTATAAGGTGGCTAGAAAGCTGGCTAGATCATCAGGCTCAACGAGTAGTAATCAATGGCTCGATGTCTAGTTGGCAGCTGGTATCAAGCAGAGTGCCACAGGGTCTGTCCTAGGGCTGGTTTTGTTCAGCATTAATGATCTGGATGATGGGATAGATTGCACCCTCAGCAAGTTCGCAGATGACACTAAGTTGGGGGGAGAGGTAGATACACTGGAGGGTAGGGGTAGGGTCCAGAGTAACCTAGACAAATTGGAGGTTCAACAAGGACAAGTGAACAGTCCTGCACTTAGTATGGAAGAATCCCCTGCACTGCTACAGACTGGGGACCAACTGACTAAGTGGCAGTTCTGCAGAAAAGGACTTGAGGATTACAGTGGATGAGATGCTGGATATGAGTCAGTAGTGTGTCCTGGCTGCCAAGAAGGCTAATGGCTTATTGGGCTGTATTAGTAGAAGCATTACCAGCAGATCAAGGAAAGTGGCTATTCCCCTCTATTTGGCACTGGTGAGGCCACATCTGGAGTATTGCATCCAGTGTTGGGCCTCCCACTACAGAAAGGATGTGGACAAATTGGAGAGAGTCCAGTGGAGGGCAATGAAAATGATTAGAGGATTGGAGGAGAGGCTGAGGGAACTGGGCTTATTTAGTCTTCAGAAGAGAAGAGTGAGGGGGGATTTGATAGCAACCTTCAACTACCTGAAAGGGGGTTCCAAAGAGGGTGGAGTTCAGCTGTTCTCAGTGGTGGCAGATGACCAAACAAGGAGCAGTGGTCTGAAGTTGCAGTGGGGGAAGTCTAGGTTGGATAGTAGGAAACACTATTTCACTGGGAGGGTGGTGAAGCACTGGAACGGATTACCTAGGGAGGTGGTGGAATCTCCATCCTGAGAGGTTTTTAAGGTCAGGCTTGACAAAGCCCTGGCTGGGATGATTTAGTTTGGGTTGGTCCTGCTTTGAGCAGGGGGTTGGACTAGATGACCTTCTGAGGTCTCTTCCAACCCTAATCTTCTATGATTCTATGTTCATGATTATCTAGTTTGACCTCCTGCCAGTGCTTAATTTGTAACGAAACAGGTGACAAGGCTATGAACTGACAACCCCAGAGGTGCTGGGGCTATGAACTGACAAGCCTAGGGGTCACAAGGCTGAGCCCTCAAATCATGGTTTAAAAACTTCAGGTTCCAGAGAATCCCCCATTTACACTAGTTTAAACCAGAGAGAAATTAAGGGATGAATTCAGCTACTATTTGGACACCAAATTATCTGTTTCCCATCCACAAAGGTAAAATATTTCCTTTCTCCCACTCTTTGCCTGATGTGTCTATTTAGATAATAAACTCTTCAGGGATGCGTTTGTCTCTTTCTGTGTGTAACTGTGATGCTTAGCACAGTTGTTCCCCAAATCTCCACTGAGCTCTGTTGTAAGAATAACAGCAACCAAGTGTAAGAAATGAATTCTGGCTACAATTAGCTTTGTGTTTCCTTTCTTTGGTGGGTTTCAGTTGGACCTTTAAAGTTACCTTAAGGTTACCTCCTCCTTGGCTGCCTCCATAGCCCTTCTGCGTGCAGCCTCCTCTCTGGCTGCTTCTGTTTCTTCTCTCTCTCTTTTTTCTTTATCTCCAGTTCTTTCCGTTGCACTAATCTCTGGTGCTCTCTCTCCTTTTCTGCAATCTGCCGCCTAAAAATCTCCAACCTTGCAATTGCTTCACTGTTTTCATTCATTTTCCTGCTTTCCTGTTCTTACTTCCCTTTCCCAAAATAAGCGAACAGAAAATAATAAAACTGTGACCTCCTTCTGACTGTCCTTAGCCAGTGCACTTAAGGCTCACTTAAAATCACAAATATCAGTGCTTAAAGTGTGAAGTCCACTTGGAGTAACAAGCTGCACATACACCCTGCTCGCTGCACCACTGTGACATTTCCCTTTGTGTTATCTGGACCAGTGAGCTGCTAGGTCACTCCAATCTTTGACTCTGGGAGCCAGCCTTACCCTGCTCTGCTGTGAGAACCCCCACTCCTGGGCTGTTCACACACTGCCTCTGGCATGTAAACTGCTCCTTGGGTTGTGCAACCGAATGACACTAGCCAATATCTCAGGTCCCAGACACAACCCTAGGAACCTCCATCTTACAGTGTCCAGTTATGCCCCACTGTGACACTGCAAGCTTATGAGTTCATCATTAACACAAGAAATGATATTGCATCAGGCTTGTTATCCTAAGGGGTCTCTGACATGCTTCTAACCAAATGCACTGCTTCAGCAGAACGATACAAACGATTATTGAAACTACACAGAAAATGTAAGTGAGTTATAAGTTGGCAAATGCCGGTCCTGTTATGCTGGTCTCGCGCTTTCTTCTTTCTTTGGGAAGGTTCAGGGTGCCATGCTTGCCTTGAACCAGATTTAATTACCCCACTAGTGTCTCGAGAAGGGGAGTGGAGAGAGAGGGACCTGGGCCTGCCCTCTTCTCCAGAGTCCAACCAGGGGCCCTGAGGTTTGTTGGTTGAACACTTGAACTAGCGGTTCCTTCCCTGGGTTACTTCCCTCTCCTGCCATTAGCTTGTGAAAGGGGCTCTTGCCCTCCTTCTCCACAAGCCAGGTGCCCTTACCTAGGCTTTCTTTTGGATTTCTCATCCCACAGAGCACTCCTTCCAAACTTTCCTTTTGTCTCTCTTTCAAAACTTACTCCTACTCCTACTCCTACTCCTACTCCTACTCCTACTCCTACTCTACTCCTATTCCTACTCCTACTCTCTGTTTCCAACCAAACCTTCCTGCTCCAACTCCCACACTGTCTGACTGAAGCAGGGGGGTTTTATCACCATGACTGGCTGCTGTGGCTCTATGGGCTTCAGGTGCTCTAATTTTGGCTTCAGGTGCTCTAGTTAATCTATAGCAAACCTTCCTCCCCTTGCAGGGAATAAGGCTCCCTGCTAAAACTCTCCTGCTGCCCTCTGGCCATGCTGTATCACATAAGTCAAAGCATAACAAGTCAGATTTGGTCCAATGAAATAAAAGCAAAATGCATTCTAAGCTGATATTAACACTTCCAGTGCCCTTACGAACTTAGATGCTTCTCACCACAGGCTGGCTGGTTGCCTTTCAGCCAGGCTCTCCCCTTTGATCAGTGCTTCAGTCGCTTGGTGGTGATGTCTGTAGATGGAGGTGGAAGAGAGAGGAAGATCATGGCAAATGAATCTCCTTTTTATCATACTCTTTCTTCCCTCTTGGCTTTGCCCCTACTCCCCTCAGAGTCAGGTGAACATTACCTCATCACAGTCTCAAACTGGCCAAAGGAAAGGGGATGATCACTCGAGAGTCCAAGAGATCCTTTTATTGCTGCCTAAGCCACCATCCTTTGTTCCTGTGAGGCTGGGCTGGGTTTGTCCCATATCTGCCCTGGTGAGGTGTGAACTGCCTCTCTGCTCTTGGAGAGTTTTTGCCTGGGCTTATTTTAAGCCATGAAGATACGTTTTCAGCCTCATAACTACATACATGAAATTATAACCTATAACATTACTGTAACCACAATCCTCAGTGCATCATGAGCCTTCCGAAGACCCCCGACATGACAAACTTTGCATTGGATGCCACACAATCATTTTACAAGGATGAACATGGGAGTGGTGAGTGTTTTCCTGAGGTGCAGAGCGTCAGATAGGGTGAGTAATATAAGACTCCCTACACCAGCTTCATACCACTGCAGAATCATCTCTGCACTAAGCTGACTTGTCCTGAGTGGGTTAAGCCTGCTGTAGGCCCAGATGATGTCAGTGGTGCAATGCAAGCATGGCTGCAGTGAACTGGTGGATCTAGCCGGTGTATATTAAACTTGGCATTTATTGGTTTATTATATTATTTATTATTTGCATTGTGGTAGAACCTCAGCTGTCTGAAAGATGTGGATGCTATTATAGCACCATTCTGGGTCCTTCAACAGCATCCATGGAAATGTCGGCACATCGAGCTCATTACTAGAACTATGGTTATTCCAACTGTATCGTAAGGCAGTGAAACATGGGACAGACAAAAGCTGAAGAGCAGCAAATTGACAATCTGGATTTTCATCCTCTTTGGAAGCTTCTCCATATGAAGTGGCAGGATGAGATCAGCAATTCGTTTATTTGTAGCTGAACCCACCAATCGCCTCCTTCAGCACTAGTTCAGTTTCAGTGCTTTCTTGGTACAGGCATGTTATTAGGATGAAAGACAAACAAGTTACAAAGCTCATTTATCAAGGAATGCTGCTACACGGCCCGAGATCACATGGGCACCGAAAGCTTTGGTGGAGTGGTAATATTGCCAATGACGGACATAGACCACACATCTAGCCAGACCGTCTTCAGGACCTATCTAGAAACAGATTCAGTCAGCACTCAGCCTTCAAGGAGGCTATGGACATTTTGTAATTTGTTTTGATAATAATGATGATAATGAGCACCTAAGCTCTTCAGTCATGGAACACAACCCCAAAACTCTTTATATCCCTCACCTCTTTTTAAATAGGGGCTTTGGTTGTTGGTGAAACATGTGGACAACTGAATAACAGGTCCAGAAAGTGCAAAATTCCTTCTATCACCCTTTCCTTAGAAAGACTATCCAAAAGGGCCACGGAGTAGTTCAATCTCCATACTTATTTAATCTTTGTTCTCTCTGATGAGGTGCCAACAAGGATATTGTTGGTTTTGGGAGAGGTGACAACGGCTGGATACAAGGAATTGGACTGGGGCTACCAACCCATTTTACATAGGCCTCCAAACTGCTGTCATGTGCTAGTGACATTTGGTTGCTCTGGATCTGGTATTGATTCAGAGCGGGATTGACTTAGGCTAAGGAGTCTTTTACCTCTATCACTAATGTTATTGTCTCCTCAGTCCAATTATTGTGGTGGTCTTAAATCTCTCTCATTTTGTGCCAGGTTATGTGAATGGTTCTTGATTAGAAAAATGGACCTGCTTTTCAAGTAAGAACATTTGTAAATAAAAGTTGAACCCAACAGTTGTTTCAGCCACTGGTTTTCTATACGGTTATGGTGGCCTACCTTCTTAGCTCTCTTCATCATTCTGTCAGACTTGTTGTCTCAAGGATTTGTACTACTATTTCTAGTCCTTTTTGGGAAAATGCATATACAAAGTAGATGTTTAGAGGAGACTTTATATGAGAAGATGTGGAAACCAGAGAGTGGACTTGAAACTGTTTTCTCTTCACAGGCAGTGTGGTCCAATGGGGAAAATCTGGATTCTATTCCCAGTTTTGTCACTGACCTGCTGGGTGACTCTGTTAATCTGTTTCCCTTTCCATCCTTTGCCTGTCTTGTCTATTCAGATTGTAAGTTTTTGGAGGTAGGGTCTCCTTGCTATGTGTTTGTACAGCACCTAGCACAATGGAGCCTGATCATTGCAATGCAAATAATAAATCATATTTGCTTTTCAGAGCCTGATTTTCAAATGTTCAGGTGCTCAAATCCACGTCTAATTTGCCCACAGCATTACCAAGTTTGCACACAATCACAATTGCATATGCAAATTACCAGTTATGCATCTAACTGTGCACATGCCATTATCACAGTTGTATCCAGTGGGTTTTTATGGGTGCATTTACAGATTGACTCCTTATAAAATAAATCCAGAAATTTCAAAGTGTTAACATTCTGCCTTTCTTAATATGGTACCATACCTCCTGATTTCTATTTTAGCACTTTATTTAGTGAATGTTAGCTGTGAGAAGCACCTTTAACTGAGGATGTCTTATTTATCTCTAGAACTGCTATCACAGCGCACTGCCAATGCCAGCTTCCTCCATACTGCCCTGTCTCCAAGATGGGTGAACCACAATGAAGGCTGAGAGGGGGTGCCCACTCTCCATGCCGATCTTGTAAAGATACACTCAGACTACCTGTCAGCAAGGGGGTCTAAAAAATGCCAACAAAGGTACCAGTTAGTGCGGATTGTGCTGTTGACATCTGTTGCCTGTGAAATGGATGGAGATATCATCAAGTCAGTTCAGACAATGGTCAGCCATGACCCAAGTGCTGACTCGGGGGGTGCGGCAGTGCTCAAGCACCCACTTAAAAAAATAGCACCCATGAGACACAGTGGCGTGTTTCAACATGATAAATGGTATTAAAGATGTTAGTTGGAAGTTACTTTGCCTTAAACCGATATTTTACAATGGCACCAGTAAGGGGCAGGAGCATATCCATGGCACACTGTTAAATCGGAAGGTGGCATTATTAGACTAGTATGCTGCGATTCACAGGTAGGTAATGGATGTGAGTAGGGCCAGGCTGAAAGATGGCTAAATAACAGTTTCATCCAGGAAGCTACAGTGAGACGTAATGTCTTTAAACTGGGATGCTAGTGAAGACAGCTTGTAGGTGAGTGCAATGATATTAATATACTATAATTCATGATCATGTAATGATGTAGTTCATTACTATTTTAATGATGATTATAAACTGTTAAGATACCAATGATAGGCACATATCCAATAACTAGAATATGAAGAAGTGTATAAATATGATGAAAATAGCCCCGCCCCCAACACACACCCCTCTTCAAAAGCACCCACCAGAAAAACAGAAGTCAATGCCTGTGAGCCATGGAATGGTAGGATCATAACTGGAGAACGGTGGGTTGTAGCAATCTTGTGACAGCTCTGACTAAAAGCCAGGTAACATGTCTATGAGTTTGTTTTAATCTCTTTGTTTGTTTGTGTGGCCCTGAGGATATATGTGTATATCTTTATCCTGCAGGTAATGTCTGAATCAGTTTTCCTATGTCTGACCACTCTGATGTAAATATATTATGTATACTTTTTGTGGAAAGTAATAAATAAAACAGATTTTTAAAAAATAATCACCTAAGTCACTTGCAGATATTTAAGCTCCGGGCCACCTTCTAAACACCACTTTATTGGCTTTTTCTTTAATGCAAAACTGTAGAGCTAAATTCTCACATTATCTGTCTGCAGCAGATTTACAATATTTCAAGATTAATTATATTAGCCATATTTCACGATTCAGTGCATTTGTATTAACATTTTGGAAGCACAATCATTTATCAACAGACAATTTCAAGGCATTTACTTTCCATGCTCTAGTATTGTGAACTTCAATCTCATCTCCAGCTGGATGCTGCATACAAGCTGCAAGAGCGGACCCTTATGAGTCTAGTTCCATCTCTCTCATATTCCAGTGCAGCATTAATATATTCAAGCTTCGAACAACAGAGCCAAATTCTGACATCCTTACTCACGATTAGCACTTTATTCTGTAAATTGTCCCATTGAAATGACATGGATTATCCATGGAGTAAGGGAGGGCTGCAGAATCTGGCATAAAAGATATATTAGATCACTTTATCCATCCCGCGTCAATGCAAGATTGTTCCCTCACCCGTATATCCTCTGGTTCTTAGCTCAATGCATTTCTAAATTACTCATACGTTGGGCCTCCCAATCACATTGCTTTGGAAACCCGCAGAGCCTAGTACACCATGCTGCCTGGGAAACATCCCCTGATATTCAGCCTAGATTTTCATCCAATTTTCTTCTAGCGATTCCCACTTACATCACCCTGAACAATCCCTGTCCACCCTTGGTATTTATACCATTAAAATACTTGTATGTGGTTATCATATACCCCTCAGCTGATGTTCACTCAAGTTCTTCTGATCTGTCTTCATATGTCAGTCATTCCAGCCTCTGGAGGGTACATCTACACAGCAAAAAAAGGCCCACGTCAGCGAGTCTCAGAATTTAAGTCAACTGACAGGGACTAGCACTGCAGGGCTAAAAATAGCAGTGTAGACACTCAGGATCTGAGGTCCTCCCCACATGCCAGGTTCCAGAGCCCAGGCTCCAGCCTGAGCTCAAATGTCTACTCTGCTCTTTTTAGCCCCACAGCATGTACCCCACGAGCCTGAGGCAGCTGACCCGGGCTCTGAGCCACGCTGCCGTGGGATTTGTTATTGTTTTTTTGTGTAGACGTGCCCTTAATTATTTTGTGACTCTTCTCTTAGTGTCATAGTTTCCTTGAATTTGTCTTTCCCCCCCCTGCTAATGATGTACCCAGAGTAGTATCCAGACATACATACGTGCCATACTTGGAAATTGATCTGAATACTGGGTATTTTTATGCTGACCTTAATTTTCTGCCTTTTTAGTGCTTTGCATATGAACTGAACGTTATTAGTAAGAGTGACTATGTTTTTACCTGTAATGTGTCCAAGAGCTGGCAGCCACACGTGATAGTATCATAAACCAGGACAGACAATAAACAGATCCCCTTTTAGGTTGCAAATGCACATTCATTTTGATGGCCTCACTTCCCATTAGCCCACATGATACAATCATTGCATAGTTTAGCATATGAATCTATCATTGCTTGGGACAAGATTGGGGCTTTCTGACAGAGGGTGATGTATAGGAAAACTAGCACAGCTTCGTCATGCCCAGCTTTGGCTAGGGATATTCATCCCTCCTCATGTTCATGCCAGTTATTTTTTAAGCTAGTGACAAAACAAGGGGACATAAACACAGTGACACCTTTCGATTCCAAGACACTCTTACCTAGCCAGTGGATGTGTGAGCTATTTTAATTGGAAGCCCATTCATGTGTATTAGATGCACTCTGAGGCAGTGTAGATCCAGCTTGTATCAACTTCTGACAGATATCAGTCAAATCCCCGCACAAACACCCTCCCACGCACCCTGTTATCCTGCAGTCATTTGGAGATCCTCTCTAAATCTGCCAGTGCACTCATAATAGTATGCGCCCCTCAGCAATACTTAAAGCAGATGCTGATTTCCCTCTTTGCAATGAGAAATGCTCTGAACAGACATCGTTTCTGCAGAGCATTAAGGAAGGAGATGCTCTCCAAGCTTTGTTAAAGAAAAACCCTCAAGTCACTTGGAGCAACCTAACTACTCAGTAGCACATGGTGCCTGCTTCTAACTTCTTCCCAAGTGCTTGAATAGACGGGCATGGCCAAAGAAGACTCAAATCCCCTTTACCTCCTTCACAGTTCTATCATATAAAATAAACATCTTAATAGCTGCAGGCTTTAAAGTCGCAGATGAAAAGCTGCTGCTGGAGTGTACAAAAGACTATATATTTGTACCGTATATATTCAAGTGGCATTCTGAGGTCCTTTCCCTAGTGTTGGACGATTATTTAGAGGGTTTTAATGTCTCTGTTGAATAGTGGACTTGCCCTGCTGGCAGATCACTTTATACTTGAACAGGAAAAACAAATCGTTAGGTTGGTGTTTTTCTAACATTCATATTTTGGTGTCCCTCGACATCATCGTAATCTTCCTTATCGGGAGGATTAGGCCACTTGGCTCATTAAGCTAAGCTACTTAAAGGAAAACCAAGGGGGCTGTGGGATTTGTAGTACAGAAGGATGTGGCACTAGGTTAACTTGGCATTAAGTAAACGGATCAATGCTAAACTGAGGGGCGTGGAGTTAGGAAAGTAACTGCCTGTGAGAGCTGCTCAGGTCTAGTGGGAGATGTTAATACTGGCAACATGGTTCACAGTGGGGAGAGCATTAAAAGTTATATCAAATCACCTCATCATGCAGCATGCCTGGGTAGGGTTTCCCAGTGCAATCAGTCATTCAGAAGTGTCTGTACTGGCAGGAAAGGGAAGAGCGAAGATTCAGATTTAAGGAACAACTTAAAAAGAGAGAGAGAGAGAGAGAGAGGGAGTAACTGGAAGTTTGCTGTGCTGGTTTTTGGCTATCACAAATAGTAAAGGAAATTTCCTGTGCTTTCAGTGCTAGGGAAAGGTGCCAGGTTGACAGCCTTGGAGACAGGATGAACTTAGGATCACAAAAAAACCTCATGCAGCACAGAGAACAGCTGTTCAGGCCCCTCCACCCCATCTCAACAATCTACCTCAGACCTGCTCTTGATGCCAACTCTGTTGAGGGGTAGGTATGGTTTTAACTGGATAACTATTCAGTGGTAACTGTGCTGGGACACAAGTCATTTTACATAGGCCATCAAATGGTTGTTAAATGAAAAACTCTAACAATTGGAGCTGGTTGGGAATTTTCTGATGGAACATTTTTCTGTCAGAAAATACGGATTAATCAGAAGTGGGATATTTCAAGGAAACAGGTCAAGTTTGCTGAAATTTAGGAAAAAGGACGAAGCGTTTTGATGACGTAACATTCTATTTCAACGTTTTTTGGAACGGAACATTTAGATTTTTCATTTCAAAATGACTTTGTTTAGAAAGTTCTTTTATCTTATATTACAAATATCAAAATCAAAAGAAAACATTTTGATTTTATTGAAATGAAATGTTTAAGTGTAGTCCAAATGACCTTTTTTGGAATTTCATTTTGGTGAAATTTAAAGTTTTTTGGTTTTCCCTGGAATGGAAAAAAAAATTAACTCATCAAATTTCCCATAAAATGGAAAATCCAGTTCCCATCCAGCTGTACTCAAATCCTGCTCTAGTTAGACCAGTGTAAGTCTGGAGGCGATGCATTAAAATAAATGAACTTACTTCACATTTACACTGAAATTAACACAGATTTACAGCAACTTAGAGCTGATTCCTGATTTTCATCTTATTTACCAGTGTAACCCAGGAGAAAACCCACTGCGTCAGTGAAGTTACATTGCTGTAAAACTCATTTTAAGTTCTTACCCTTTCTATTTTTTTTTTCTCTATGGGAAATTTAAAACAAAAAATTTCAGTTCAAATTGCCATTGCAAAATGAAACAAAATTGTATTTTGACTGAAAAATTTAAAAAATGATATTTTAAGATGGGTGCTTAAACTGATGGATCAATAGCAAAAGGTTCTATAGCCACATAAATAAAAAGAAAACAAGGAAAGAAGAAATGGGACTGCTAACCACTGAGGACTGGGTAGAGATTAAAGATAATCTAGGTACCAACACCTAAACAAATACTCTGGTTTGGTTTTTAATAAGGGTAATGAGGAGTTTAGAGGTAATGGCAGGATGGATAATGGGGGAGAGGATATGGAGGTCGACATCCGAGGTGAAAGTCAAACTCAAACAGCTTAATTGGACTACCTTGGGAGTCTCTGATGAAACCGATCCAAGAATAGTAAAGCACATGAAATTGCAAGCCCAGTAACAAGAATTTGTAATTAATCTGTAAACTTGGGGGTTGTACCCTAAGACTGGAGAATTGGTAATATAGGCCCTATTTTTAAGGAAGGGGAAAGCAGTGATTCAGAAAATTACAGGTCTGTTAGTTTGACCTCAGTTGTATGCAAGGTCTTGGAACAAATTTTGGAAGAGAATGTAGTTAAGGATATAGAGGCGAACAGTAACTGGGATAAAATACAACATAATTTTTACAAAAGGGACATTGTGCCAAACCAGCCTGATCTCCTTCTCTGAGAAGAAAACTGATTTTTTTAAGTCAAAGGAAATGCGGTAGATCTAATCTACCTGGACTGCAGTAAGGCATTTGATACAGTTCCACATGGGAAATTATTAGTCAAAGTGAAGAAAATTGAGACTAATATGAGAATTGAAAGTGGATAAGGAACTGATTAAAGGGGAGACAACAACGGGTTGTACTGAAAGGTGAACTGTCAGGCTGGAGGGAGGTTACTAGTGGAGTTCCTCAGGAATCAGCCTTGGCACCAATCTTATTGAACATTTTTATTGCTGACCTTGGCACAAAAAGTGGGAGTGTGCTAATAACATTGGGAGATGACATGCCTATCGCCTAGTTGGGTTTGGGAAGGAATTTTCCCTCAGGTCAGATTGGCAGAGATCCTGCTGGTGGTGGGTTTTTTTTAAGCTTTCCTCTGCAGGATGGGGCATGGGCCACTTGCAGGTTTAAACTAGTGTAAATGGTGGATTCTCTGTAACGTGAAGTCTTTCAATCATTATTTGAGGACTTTAGTAACTCAGCCAGAGGTTGGGGGTCTATTACAGGTGTGGGTGGGTGAGGTTCTGTGGGCTGCAATGTGAAGAGGTCAGACTAGATAATCATGATGGTCTCTCCTGACCTTCAAGTCTATGAGTCTATAACTAAAAAATCTGAAACAAAATGATACTTTAAGTCAAAATGAAAAGAATTTTTCAAATCATTTTGAAATTTTCTTTGAGCAGGGCCTCTTTTTTTTCCACTGAAAAGTCTCAAATGAAGATTTGTCATGTGAAACTTGCTGGAAAAGTTTGTTTTCTGGCCACCTCTCCTGAGCCAAAGGGTGAGAGGGGAAGCAGGCCCTGAGAAGTTAAATGACATACCCAAGATCACAAAAGAGGTCTGGGATTATTCTAGTAATAGAATCCAGGTCTCCTAACACCCAGTACAGTACTCTATCCACTAAATCACATTGCCTCTTTAACAAGAGTATTTGATCTCCTAGGTGTTGTGTTCTCAGCATACAAACAGAGGTATTAGAGTATTTCTTGCTTTTATCTCTTTCTGGAAGGCTGCAACATAACACTTCTTTATTTCTTAGAATCCAGAATCCTAACACACAAGAACCAAAATCAGAGGGAGACAAAGCAGGCTGCTTCCAAGGCAGCGAGCCAAAACTTAATCCACATTGCTGTAGGCTGGGATCCTTCCAGACTGACTGCCCAAGACCCAGCTCACACACTTTCCTATAGAGCTCCTGGCATGCAAGCAGGGCCAGACAATCCCTTAAAGAGATAGCTTGTAATTTTAACTCTATTTTCAATGCCTCAGAAAAGGGTAGTGGCAGACAAGTTGATAGTCTGGTACTCTATTAGACACAATCCTTACTCATGCACACATTGCTATCCTAGAGAGAGTAATTCATTTCTCACCATGCCTTGTGATCAGCTTATGCTCTGACATATGAGGACCCATACTGCAAGTCTTTATAACAGATCCCCATTGTGAAATCTACCTGAACTTGGATGCATAGTTGTGCCAAGTGCCATCACACCAGGCTGGCTCCAGATCAAGTACATATAATTATTAGGATGTTAGTGGTGTTTTAGTCCAAGTCAGATGATTTCCCAGTGCATTATCCCCATATGACAGCTATTGCAGTGACTGATTAATGAACTTTACTACTAAAGACAGCTCTTTGGTAACCTTGCATAGACCATTTCCCTCATGTAGCATTTTGGAATGTGTGGCTGGGGTTTAGCCAGCTAATATATTACGTGTCAGTTTCACTAGTAGAAGGCACTGTGGCTTATTACCCTCTGCCCTCCCAGTGTGAGTGCTGCCTTTCTTGCTTGGAGGCATTTCCTATAATGAGAGTGGATTTGCTGCCTATCAAATGACATTGGGTCAAATCCTGACCCCTTTCTCCCTCATGGAGGGCTCCAGATACAGCAGAATGGATGTGGATCCACTGTGGCGATTGCACGTACCATGGGAACAAACTGCTGGGGAGGCAGGGGCCAGATCAGCTGCTACTTGCTTCCTCCAGGCATAGAGACTGCTGCATCCTTAGGGATGGTAGTAGTCATGTTACCCGGGGGTGGGGAGATTCCCTTCTCTCCCTGATCCCCCAACAGCATGGATCCTACCTGCACCGAGCCAGCTTCTCAGGCTGTGTGTATGGGATGTGGGAGGAGAGACTCCATCTAACAGTCAAGCACAAGGACACTAGGAAAGATCAATGAGGTTGGCTAATGTCTTAGGCCTTCTGAGCTCTCTTGTCCCCTCAGAAAGCCGGGCACTTGGCTACAGATTGTCTCCTTTCTAGCTAAGAGCCGGTCCCAGTGACATCATTTTCCAAACAGTGTTGGGAACGGCCACAAAGGGCAGCATTGTGCTGGGGAAATGAATGCCGTGTTGTCAGCTCCAGCTGAAAGACAAGCTGGCTGCTTCCCTGGAACAATGAGAGGGCTTGTAGCGCAGGAAACATCCCAGTCCATTAGCATCTGTGAGGAACAATGACAGTGCGTGGATGCAAGGAGGAGAGCATGGCCTTGGCGGTGCCCCCGTCCATCACGGGGAGGAATGGCATTCCAAGCATCAAACAGCTGCTGAATGGCCCAATTAATGCAGAACTGGCTCTTCCCCGTCCACCAAGACGGGCGAATGCTGTGATTTGTTGCAGCTTTAGCGTTGCTGATAGAGGTTATCAAGTATATAACTGACCTTGGTTTACTGAGAGTCTTCCCAACATTTGCCCCCTGTGGGACTGCAAAAGAGGAAACATTTGTCTATAAGACACTCAGGTAATAAGCAAGATGAATTCTATCCGCAGGCTGAATTCCAAAAGCCTTCTGTCCTCTGAGATGGTTAGGGGTAAAACTGTGCCTGGTGGTTAAGAATGCAGGACTGGAGCCAGGACTTCTGGGTTGCCTTCCTGGTTCTGCCACTTTAAATGTGACCTTGGACAAGACACGTAACTTGCCTGTGCCTCAGTTTCTTCATCTGTGAAATGGGGACAATGATTCTCAACTATTTTGCAGGCGTTCCAGGATACTAGGCGCTCCTTAAATAAAGGCAGTGAGGCTCACGAGCAAGGTAGCTGACTGTGAGCTTCAGGGATCATGTTGGCACTACGAGTATCTACACAGCACTCTCTGAGGGTTCATTCATCTGTTAGGAGTAGCCCTGCACTGAGTGCAGTGCAGATCCACACCACCCACACAACAGCACTGAGAGGCACAATGCTTTCCACGTGTGCATGGGGTGTGTGTACCTGCTGCATCTTGGTAGGGAGGGGCTATTAGCAGATGGTAAACAGTCACCTTCTCTGCTCGTCACCAGCTCTTGTGCAGGCTCCTGATATTCTTGTGCACCTGCCACTGATTGGCTCCAAAGTATTTTCCTAGCTGGCACGTGGCTCAGTGAAAAGCCTAGCATGAATTCTTTGTGGATGATCTTCTTTTTGATGGCTTCAAAGTCCTGATTGTGATATATTGAAAACTGTTAAAATTGTAAGCTATCACTTTAAATTTTCTGAGTTTTTTTTCTGGTCCTGCTTGCAGGCTAGGGGGCTCTCTAAGGAAGCATACAATCTGGGTATAGCAGCAGGCAGTCTGCAAAGACTAGTCAGCTTGAAGCCAGGTGAGGTGAGTCATGCCTCTTTGCCATAGGGAGCAGCCTGCTTTGTCTCTCTCTGTATCTGGTTCTTGTGTGTTACAGTTCTGGATTTTAAGAACTAAAACAATGTCACCTTGCAAACTTCCAGGAAGAGCATTTTCTGTTTTGATTTAACTTCTTTGCTTGTATGCTGTGATCCTAACACTGGTCAAGAATCTGGAGGGTGCTTGCTCAGGTCTTCACACATTTAGTTATAATTCTTAAAGCTCCTGACAGGTAAAGTGTCACTAGGAAAGTCACATTGCAGGGGACAAGAGCATTTTGCAAGATCCACTTGCTTCCTGCTGGAGAAAGAACACCAGATCTTGCCAAATGCCCATGTGCTTGCACACTCTCTCTCTTTCCCTCCCTCTTATCCCCGTCCTTTTTGTAGAAAACAGTGGAAACATTTTATTCCTGGGGTGTGGAGAGTGAAAGCCTCTAGCTTTACCAGCCACATGTTTTCTTAACTTTAAATAAGGTTAAAAAAAGAGAGTAATTCAACCATGGCAACTCTAATTGGCTACAAGTATAATCCAATAACCTCATATCACCCATATTGTTAGTTGAGTTAATTAGACACATATAGCTACCAGCTAAATGTATTGGTGTCTGCAAACGGTGATTCTAATTTCCTTCATAAACCTTCCTTCTGCCAGAGTAGGAGTTGGAGAGGGGAAAGGAGGAGGTGGCCACCCGGGTGGTGTTACTTCAAAAGATCAATTCTGTTCCAATTATCTGTTCTCTCTAGATAGATAGGACAGAAAACATCATTACTGTCGTTAAACAGAGGGAAAAAAGAATTGGCAGTTCATGGGCCACAAAGTGAAAAGATTCCAAGCCTTTGAACAGAACTGAAAATCAGTGATTCTCTTTGCCAGAACTCCCAGTTTCTGAGACACAGGACTCAGCAGACCCATTTTAGTCCAGTCCAACGCCCCCAGAGATTCAAGTCCTTTGCTTAGCCACAGAATTGTTTCCGCATAAGCAATGGTCATGCAAGTTTCTCCACTGTGCCCCTGGGTCTTGAGCTTCCAGTTCTACTTGTAGAGATCTCCCCTAATTTGAGGGGAGGATTCATATTCATTCCAACTCCCAACCGCAGTTTCTGAGCTGATATCGGTGACGGGCAGTTTTTGTGACGCAGGGATGCTTATCCCTGGGGAACCGGCTAGCATGCTGGTGTGCTCACTTCTCTGACATTACCAAGAAGCCCTCAAAATACCATCTTGTCTCTAGCCCCATTGGGACCCAATGATGGAGAGCTGAGAGGCCTCAATCTGATTGTCAGTTCCTTGAATCGCCCTTTGTATGTCACAAGCTTAGTGTCATAGAAACATAGAGGCCTGCCAGACTAGGTGAGACCCGTTATCCCTCTAGTCCAGGAACCTGTCTCTGACAGCGGCCAGTGCCAGATGCCTCTGAGGAAGGTGTCAGAACCCCAACAATATGTGGAATAATCTGCCCCCTCACATAGGTCTCTAATAGCTAGGGATTGCATTAACTGACACTTGCCTGACACTTCCTCATTATCCCCCTGCTAGTGTGGCAATGTAGCAACAAGAACGGTTACTGTTTTCCTCATCCCAGCTCCTGATGGTTGGCTGTTACACCCACTTGTTATGGCTTGTCTCAATGAGATGGTGAACTCTTCAGGACAAGTCTTTCAGTCTTGGTGCTATGCAGCCCTAGCACAATGAGGCCCTGATCCCGATGGGGGATGTGTAGCCTTCACTATAATGCAAGTAATAATATATACTCGGCATGGTGTGCACGAGAAATAATGGGTCTGACTCAAAAGCCACTGAAGTAAATGGGAGACCATTAGTGGATTTAGAATGAGGCCCAATGTGATTTGGGACCAGGAGGATGCTGGCAGAGGACGTTATTGATTAGGAGAAGAAAAGGAGTTTTGAGAGAGTTCTGAGTTGTTAGTGCTTTTTACAGTAATACTGGCATTCTGGCATCTGCTAATATTCCCAGTGAAATCACAAACGAATATACACACATTGTATTCCAGAAGTAAATTAAGTCATAATACAAACAGAATGCTAACAGCAGGGGAAGTTACGCTTGGGCAGGTCTGATCATGCTACAAGTAATGCATACGCATCACTGAAAAAGAAAGAAACCCAGAGGACGGTTGAGACTTTCTCTGGGAAAGACTAAACAGCAGTTATAACTTTTAATCACAATTTGCAATAAAGAAAACACCCTGCTCCTTCCTCTTTTGCAAATGAAGATGAAAGCTTGAAAAGCAGAGCTGACAGCAGGGCCGCTCCGGGGGGCGGGGGGAGGGGGGAATGGGACAATTTGCCCCAGGCCCTGGGCCCCGGGCCCCACAGGGGCCCCCACGAGATTATAATATTCTATAGTTTTGCAACCTGTTTTTTATGGAAGGGCCCCCTGAAATTGCTTTGCCCCAGGCCCCCTGAATCCTCTGGGTGGCCCTGGCTGACAGAGGGAAGTTGGCTTGGGAACCTACCAAACCTTTTCCTAGTGAGGAAAAGACCATTTCCAGTGGAAGCTCTGGATTCTCACATGCTGTATTCTGTAAACAGAGTGTTATGTGGGAGAAATTGGGGAGAAAAGACTTTCTAGCTAAAAGAACAATGTCGGAAAAACCTGACAAAGGAAACTGTGAAATCACCGACCCTGAGATGTGGATGGGCAAGGTGTGGTCCATCCCAAGAAATTGTGCTGATTTAACTAAATTGGTTTCTAAACTGATTTTGTTAAAACAATTCTACTCTGTACAGGGTCTTATACTGCCTGCATCAGCCTAGTATCTGACCATATTCCAGTGCAGTCTGTGATGTGACTAACATCTGTTCTTCCTCTCATCCTTGCCCTAGACAGAGAACTGCATGTCTAGTGTAGTGTTTAGGTTTGGTAGTGTTTTTTAATATATCCGCTGCTCTGTGGACAAGAAGGTGGTGAGCTTTCTGATGGGTCTTAGTTCCTCTAGAAGCTCATTCCACAGTCTCAGACCAGCCCCTGAGAAAGCTCTACCTCCTTCGTGGTGGGGAGTTCCATTGTGCCTGAGCAACAGAATTGTTGATCATGATCCTCATCCTGGAGCTTTAGGCCAACTTTTAATCATGCTGGTCCCGGGCATTGTATGCCTTGAAGATAAGGACCCAGATTTTGACCTTGACTCAGTGCAACCCCCTTAAGTAGGGTTAAGAGTGCCTCTTATATTGATTTAGCTTAATTTGGTTTCAAATAGGGTCTGAGACGAGTCCAGTCTGGGGTTGCAGAGCAGAGGAGAAGTGTGAGGGTGGAGGAAGCTTCACGACTGCCCCTTCACAATACAAACATGCCCATGGCACTTTGGGGAAAACAGTGGGTGTCACTTACCAAGCTGATTCCTCTTCCGTCTCTGCTCCCCTAACGCAGCCAGTTGCAGGAGGACCTTGCTTATACAAGGTTGCAGGTTCAGGTTAATGGTCCACAGATCCAGGCAGCTTTGCTTTGTTATTCTGCTAGGCAGGAAGAGCATATGCATATGACTTCTTGGAGTAGCCAGTGACAGTCCCATCCCAAGAGGCCTTCTGCTGAGTGGGGAACAAGTGGGGAAGCTGCAAAATAAGCGAGAGAAAGGAAAAATGTAGCCAGAAAATGAAAAGCTGAGAAGGGAAAAAGAACAGACAGAAAGGAAGAGAAGTGAGAAAATAGAAAGGAAAAGAACATGGTGGCAACTCTAATGAGATATGGTGCAAGATATGGGGCATGGGACGGGCTTTTACAGAAAATAGCTGGAATCTCCCTCCCATTGGTACCATATTTCAATATGTCAGTGTTTTGTTCCCATCCTTTCTCTCTGGGTGCAGGAGGGAAGGGGTTTATGACTGTTTGCAATTGGAGATTTGAGGAATTAGCTAGAACATTAGCTGGATATAATCTGTTCACTCAGGTGTGGCAGTGTTACATTACTGATTGCTCAGCTGTGATGCACTAGAGTTCGCTGTGTAGTGGGGTGACAAAGATGCTCCAAGCTGAGATGTGATCTAACAGCAGCAGGGATGAAGCTGCACTTTAACAGGCTGCAGTGAGTGGCGATGAAAGTGCAACACCAACCCCTGCTGTATATTTGAACTTTATACCCTATAATGTCCTCGTAGCTTGGCAGATGGTACCACAAGGACTGGTTATTATCATTATTTCATATTTATCTTAGACTAGCGCTCAGAGACCCTGATCAGGACTCCATTGTGTTAAGCACTGCACAAACACACAGATAGAGCAGATCAGGAATTTTTCAAAAAAACTTTTTTGCCCTTGGAAAATGCTGATTCAGTGAAACCAAAACTGTTTGCAGGAAAGGGTCAGTTTCGATGGATTTGTCCTTTGGAAACTTTTCTGCAACACATTTTCCAGATTGTCAACATGAAAAGTTCAGTATGTTTGAGATGACTTTTGGATTAAAATTTAAGCTAGCCATAAGAATTAAAATATGGATTGGCCCAAATTGTTTTTTTCTGGATTATTGATTTGAAAATAGTCCCAACTTCAACTTTTTATCTCAATTTGGGAGGGGATTCCCCGCCACCCCGAATCTTGAAGTTTTCCCCAGAACAGGAAAATCCTTTCCCTTTCAGCTTTATGTACAGGTAAACATGGTCCCTGCCTGGCATAGCAGGGTAGGGGCCTAACAAACACCTTCCAATTCCATCTATGCTTCAGGATAGGAGTCCCCTTTTTTCTCTCACAAGATCCCTCTGTTATTCAATTGAATTCACCCTGTGGGACAGGAAAAATTAAAAGGCTCAAGTTAGTGCAGGTCTTCTAAAGTAACAATCAGTTTGAAAACTTCTGCTCAGCTTCTTTCCAGCATTTCTCTTCCTCAGGCCTTCCATTGTTACATCTGAGCCTTCTTCTGCCACAGAGTCTCCAGCGAACAAAGTAAATATTTGGAGATCTAAATTACCAGATGAGGCCCTAGGATGCCATCATTAACAGTGGTAACAAGGAGGAGTCAGGGTAGCAACCTTTTATTTTTTGAATTGCTCCTGCATGACACGTTGTCAAAATATTTACCCAGTGGTCTGATTAATAACAGGTGACAGACTCAGTTATCCTCAGACATACTAGAAAATATCGCTCAGATACAGCCTTTAAGAAGTAACATCTTAGCTGCTTTTACATTGCCCCAAAATGCAATTAAACCCTTTCTGCTGTTTCAGTCAGGTAGTTTATTTTTTAAAGCTGCATATTCATAAAAGGTGCAAGTGCATAATGACATTTATCAGAAGATTGCAATGCACTTTGCTCTCATTCATTATGTCCCCTGACAGTACCTGTGTGAGGTATGCACTGAAGAGGTAGTATTCTCTAATGGATTGGCCCCATCAGACTACCATCCAGGAGACCTGCTGGATGACTGTGAGCAAGGTCACTTAACTGCAGGGACCCCAATTATATGGGGACATGCAAGAGGAAGACTCATTGCACTCCTTCATCACACCTATAAATGGACCAGTGACAGTCTAGCCCTGATTCTGCAGCTTCAAAAATTACTTGCACAGCTATTTGCATCTGATCCTATTTGCATGTGCAAATGTCTGCTCTGGTGAGCAAACAATGACCCTGTGTATTTAGCCTGGATTTTCCAGATGCTCTTTGCTCTCATTCAAGCAGTGAAACCCACATCTCCACACTTCATCCTTTGGAAGGTTTTTGAGGCTCCTATGGCATTAAAACAAACAAAACTACTAAATTAGGCTGGGTTTTTTTTGATAAGTAAAATGCTGTTATTTCATTTAAACCAGAGGATGGATAAAATTGTTGAGCAAAACTGCTAGATGAGGCAAATAGCAGCAAAATTAATACTACAGAGTCCAAGAAACAGATAGATAGAGTGGAGCAGGTGTGTTGTTGGCAAGAAGGTGAGTTTCATTTGATGCACAAATTACTGAATAGCTCCCAAGCCCAAAGATTGCATCTGTGCCTCTTTAATATAACTCACAGTAGAGACCGACCATGCAAAAATTGTGAGGTTCTTTCAAAAAGGAGCCACTCAAAACTTGCAAGCAGTACCCCAATTCTACATAGTATTTAAGGACGTGCCTCATGTTAAGCAAAACGGGTAGTCCCATCGATGTAAATGAGATTGCTAACATCCTTATAGTTAGGTACATCCTTAAGTAACCTTGCTGGGTCCTCAGGGATGTTTCAGTGGTGGTTACGATGTGAGTTGATTTTGTTGTGATTACAATGGGAATACTGAGTGTTAAAATTTCTGATTGGCTTGAGATCAGAGAAGTGAGAGAGGGAAGAGATCTCACTGCATCAGATTGTAGAAGACCCACTTCCATCACAATGCAAGATTGTACCTAATGTACTCCGCTCCTAACATCCTGCCTGCTGCATAGTCTGGATTTCGATTATGCGAACATCCTGCTTCTCCCTTTAATCCCACTCAGCTATTTGTCTCATTGATTTCCCATGGCTGCAAAGTCAACACTGGCTGCGTAAAAGAGTTGTTCTCTTTTATCTATTATTTTAATGTATCTGCTGTTCAGTTTCATTGACCCTAGCTCTGGCATGGCAGGGGTGGTTGAAGAGGAGCATCCAATCTGTTGAGTAATAAATCGTTTGTTTGGCATGCCTCTTTTCTACCTCCTCTTAATTACTGTTGCTCTAGAGCAGGGGAGGGCAAACTTTTTGGCCTGAGGGCCGTATTGGGTTTCATAAACTGTATGGAGGGCTGGTTAGGGGAGGGGGTTGTGGCCTGGCCCCCACCTCCTATCTGCCTCCCCAGGACTCCTGCCCCATCCACACCCCACGCTCCCTGTCCCCTGACCTTCCGTGGACCCCGATCACCCCATCCAACCCCCCCTTCTTCCTGACTGCCTCCCCGGGACTCCTGCCCCCATTCAACCCCGTTCCCCCCGACTCCTATCCACACCCCCTCCCCCTGACTACCACCCCGAACTCCCTTGCCCTCTATCCAACCCTGCTGCTCCTTACTGTGCTGCCTGGTGCACTAGTGGCTGGTGGCGCTACAGTCACACTGCCTGGCTGGAGCCAGCCACGCCACCACACAGCACAGAGCACCAGGTCAGATAGGGCTCTGCAGCTGCGCTGCCCCAGGAGCTCACAGGCCCACCACCCAGAGCATTGTGCCGGCCACGGAGTGAGCGAGCTGAGGCTGTGGACAAGGGGGAACAGTAGGGGAGGGACTAGGGGCGAACCTCCCGGGCCAGTAACTCAAGGGCCGGGCAGGACTGTCCTGTGGGCCGGATGTGGCCCACGGGCTGTAGGATTGTTGACCTCTGCTCTAGAGAATGAAAAGTTACCAGGACTTTGAGAATATGGATGATGTGGGGAATATGGATCTCCCCCATTGAAGGAATATGGTACTCACACCTCATTGATACCACTGATTTTCAGGGCTCTCCCAAGCCACAGCTCATGGCTAGCCAAGTCAACTTGATTCACATAGCTGGTATCCAGAAATAAAGCTTAAGAGGCTGCAATAGTTTAGACATCATGCTGAGCCCTAATCAAAAGAATCCAGTGGGTAAATGTTGTTACCGTGGCTATATTATCTCAGAAGATGGATATTTGAAAGATGAGACCGGTGTAAAGTATGCAAAAAGTAAAAATGAACTTTTGGATATCACAGAAAATTAGGGAGAAAGAACAAACATCTTTGTGACTGAGGAGTCTGGATGAGAATCTATCAGGCAGCAGCACTATCAATCTTATTATATTAAGCATAAGTGTAAACACTGAAAAATTCATGAAGCAGAATGAAACAGTAAAGCCTAGTTAAAACTCAGAGCTCTAGTTTGATATATGCAGCCCTGACAGGATAAAGTGAAGGGGAAGGAGGAGAAAGAACAAGAGTAGTTTTACATGCTGTTTCCTTTTTTTAAAAAGCAACATGATTTGCATTCATAAAGTTCAAATACAAGAAAGTGGAGTCATGTATTGCTGCGAGGAGCATCTCTGATTGGATTCACCCTCCGCGCTTCCTCTAGCTTCGCGCTCTCTCCCTGGAGTTTGGAAATAGTTTGCTTTGTCTCAGTGACCTCATCTTCAAAACGAAGCTTCCCTTTAGGCACCAAAAGAAGAGCCAGATTTTCACTGGGCTCTTTTGACAAATTGGGCCATCAGTGTGTCACTATGGCAAGCTGCTGGGAGCTGAGCTTGTTTGCAAAGCTTCCCCCATTGTGGGTTCAGATCCCTTGAAATTCAAGCCCTGAGTTCTTTGGAAAACCTGGCTGCATAAGGTCAAAGAGCGTGAGCTCTTTTTCCATTCTAGAGAGCTGTATTTGGTGACACAGTGTGCCAGAGGCAAGTACCACATGCAAGCCCAAATCATCAGCCTGACACCTTATGATGGCTGTGTGTGTGACAGACAGACTGTGGTTATATCTACACTACACAGCTTTTAGTGACACAGTCGTGTTGACACAGCCATGTCGCTAAAAGTCAGGCAGTGTAGCAACCATTTGTCGGCACTTTTAGACAACAGGAGAGCTCCCCTGCCCACAACATGGTGTTCACACTGACACTTGCTGTGGCAAAACTTTTGTATTTCTGGGAAAGGGGGAGAGGGTTCAGCACCTCTGAACCACGAAAGTTTTGTCATTCAATTGCCAGTGTAGACATAGCCTGTGTGTGTGAAGGAGGGAATTAAATTCTTCTCCAGTTTCCCTCAGCAGTTCTGCCTCTGTGATATGATAATGAAAGCTGATAAGACATCCTGCTCTATGAGAATATGCAGACAACGTCAATGAACAAGAGGTGGATCTGAGACTCCGGATGAAGGAGTACAAAGAAAGCAGATGAACACTGATTGGCCCCTTTGCTTACCAAGACATCAAAGAAGCCTACACAAAAAAGTTTAAAACAACAGCCTTAGAGAGAACTGACAAAAGAGGCTGACTCCAAAAGAGACAATGCACTGATGAAACCATATGGAAACTCCAGTGACTAATCCCTTTGGATATTATACTCATAAAGAGAGAGAGGACACATAAAAATTCTGTTGGATGTTACTTGTCAAAAAGGCCAGTCAAGCAACACGCTTATGAAGACATATGAGAAAACTCAGGCTGCTGTTCTGCTTTGGGCAATTTGCCCTATGTTTAAACAAAATGTAACCCTCCTTAGTTTGTTTTTGTAAGGGGAGGATATATATTCTCCAGAGAGTCACAGATCTCTCTTTATTGTCTCCTCTTTCCTTCCTTGTCTGCCTTTCCTTATCCTGCTTTGGGCTCTTCTCTGCTATCTCCATCAAATAACAGATCAATAGTCACTAGATGACAGTAGCATCCTACCTGTAGAATATTAAGAACAATTAACTCCTTAAAACACTACGATGTTGACTGCCTTCCCCCCCCCCCCACTGATATCTGCCATTGTAGGATTTTTCTCCAACCCACTCTAAATACATTCACACCACTAGAAATGGCTCCATCCTTCCATAAATATAGGGTCAGGCAGGAAAGCTAGTCTTGTAATGTTCCATGGCTTGGAATAAAGATAGATGGATGCTTTGTGGCATAATACAATAAAAATGACTAATATAATACTTTGGAGACTCTGTATTAAATATATTTATCAGCTTAAGGCAGAGCTCTTGCAGCTCCCATTAACTTCAGTGGGATTTTGGATGCTCAGTGCTTCTAAAAATCAGGCCATTTCAATTAGTGATCCTAAATACTGATTTGGGAGCCTAACATTAGGTATCAAGGTTTGAAAATGTTGGTCCTAGTCTCTCATTATCAGAAAGTGTTGGGCAAGGTTAACATTTTGTCCATGTACGCTGGAGGGGAGTGTTTTATGTCAGACAATCAATCAAGTACTGTGTGTGAATGGATATTTTAATATTTTTTATTAAGAGGATTTAATACAGAGGTTCTGTTTCTTCAACAACCATGTGGACTGAGACCTGGGAGCCCAGTGAGTGATTTAGCATTGGTGTTTAGGAGAGGGGATAATGCAGCCCAGAATGTCACCACTGTACATCACGCACCACTAATGGCCTAGACGTTGATTTGTGTGTCGATGCTTGTCAGTGGTAGTGCTGAATGGGGGGGAAAACATGGGTGACAATTATGGAGCAATTACTGAACATCATTTACTGCACTTCCCCACTCTGGGGATTTTTTCCATGCTAAACAGTTTGAAAGAATACCAGCAAGCTGCCAAAACGCAACAGAACCTGCAGTGAAAGTAATGTCGTGGTCCGAAGTCTGTGGCTCTCACATTAAAAATGGGGATACGTGACAACTGGTGTAATATTCCAGAAAGATGAGAGAGATGGGGGTGAAGGCCAAAGGAGGTAAGTCAGCCTATGATTCTGTAGGGGTTGAAATGCAACTTTGTGGACACTTCAACAATTAAAAAGAGCCAGAGTAGGAGTTCTTATTCCTACTACAGTAAGTTGTTCAAATGAAATGTATTTCATTAATCCTTAAGAATAGGATTCTCCTTGCAGTCAGCCAAATGAATGCTCACAAAAGTCTTTGAGTGCTATATATATGTTAATAACAAAGGCTAGAAACTTGTACCTCAAACTTGCAAACTTGAAATTACTGGGACCCCTTAGGAGTCCACATGGGAAAGGGTGTCAGAATCTGGCGTTGGTGAGTAGATTTTGTGCCTTAGTTGGTAAATCGTCATGGTGAGTTTTCAGGGCTTCTAAGTGTCTCTCAAGAGAACTTCCCACTGATATACAGTGAAACTCCGCTTTCTCGTGAAGCAGAATGAAAGTTCTCATTTTCTTCAGTTCACCACAATTCCACTTACAGGACCAAATCTGCCAATCAAACTATAAGCCAATGGGAGTTTGTCATTGATGGGTCATAATGAACCTCTGCTTTGAGTGAAGTTGGCCTCTGAGAGTGTAATGGATTGGGACTCACCACCTGGCACCTCCCGCTGGTGACTCCAGGAATTAGTTCTGTCCGGCGGAGTGTCCCCTCTTGGTGGTGTCCCATCCATCTTTCCACCCTCCATTGGTATCTCTGGACTCGCGTTGCTCCCTGCTCAGAGGCATCCTCTTCTAGGCCACTGCCCTCCGGCAATGCCCCTTAGTCCATCCATACCCCCTTCTGGGGGTTGGTGATCAGCAGTCCTACACCCCGGCCACCATGTCCAACCGCCCTCTGAGTCCAATCCCTCTTGTCAGGGATCTGGCGTAGTACAATGGCCGCTCCCTATGGCCAACAGCTAGGTGTACTGCAAGGGAGGTGGGGGGGGGGGACCCAGGCCCGCCCTCTACTCTGTGTCCCGGCCCAGGGACCCTCTGGCAGCAGCGTCGCTGTCCTCCTTCTCTCCCCTTGTCTGTCTGCTTCCCTGGTCCACTTCCCCTATGGCCCCTTGCACCCGCTCCGCCCTTCACTTCGGGGTCTGCAGCCTGGCAGCTATGGGCTCAAGCTCTCTATCCTCCCCGAGCCTGGCCAGCACTGCGCTGTCCATAGTGCTAGTTTCCATCCTTGGAGACTGACCTTCTCCTCTCAAAGGCCTGGGACAGACTGACTGCTCCCTTCCTGAGCAGCCTTTATATATGTCTGAGCCTAGCCCTGATTGGCTGTCTCCAAACTGGGCCCTGATTGGCTCCCTGTCTGTGCAGGTGCCCCGTCCTGCTGCAGCCCACACTCACAGGGAATGGGGCAGTCCATCCCACTACAGAGGGGTAAAAAAGAAACTCTCTATAATAAATTTCCTGTGTATGTGTATTTTGTAAGGGGTAAAGTATAGTAGCTGCTATTTAGTTTTTGTTTGTTTTTTTCTAGTAACTTGTGCCAGGTGCTTAGGGCATTGGATGGAAGATATATATTTATATATATTATACCCTTGTGTGAGGATGCTGGTAATGCGTCTGTGGAAAAACAATGAAATTTCTAACAAAGTCAATGCAGGGTTGTCGAAGATTTCTGATGATGGACATGCCGAACTACATTGCTTTTCCATAAATACATTACCAGCATCCTCACATACATGGATGAATGCATCCAACCATACAAAAATTCCCCTTGCAGTTTCTTGTGGGTATGGCATTATTCTTCACCAACTAACCAAGTCTAGCTTGTAGCCTTCCAATGCTTGGTGAGTCACCAGAATACCTTAGTATTCTGAACAATGAAAGGTGCCATTACACAATCATGAATAAGGTCCCTGTAAGAATCTTCTTTTGCACATAGATTCTTAACATAAAATATCAAGATGACCTTCTGTTTGAGGTTGATTCAGCCTATGTCCCTAAAGAAAATTTGCTATTTCTTTCAAGATAGACCTCAACTGACACAAGATCATTAAGTCTGGTCCAATATCAGTCTTATCATGGAGCAAACTTATGCTCTGGACTGGCTATGAGGAAGCAGCTATCTTCCTCCTCTTTCTTCTCATACACCCCAGAGTCCTCTAAACTGGCCAGTCCCTCCATCTCCCCACCACTCCCCAGCCATCTGCACTCCAGGGTCATCTGGGATAACATTTGCCATGGTGATAGGATGTGATGATGGTCATTGCAGCATGACTTGTAGCCCTTTATGTCATGCTGCTAAGTGTGTCCAACCAACTTTATATTCCTTGAGTTTGGTTTGACACGGTCAGGCAAGGCTGAGGATTTCAACCTGAATCTTTTATCCATTTCTGCATACTGCAAACTGATAAACCCAGCCACTTCTGTAATAGAAGTGTTTTTCTCTTTATCAATCAGAAACGGACTGGCCAATATTCTTGGAATTTTGATTTTAGCATGAAGTTTTTCAAATGAGATTTTGAATTGTGAAGAAAAATAGGAAAAATTATTTGCAAAATTTTTTTTGAAAATTTTCTCCACATTTTTCCACCAACTCTCCCACGATCAATGTAATTGCAACTGAAGAACAGCTGTTTATTGTGGATAAAGCAAGAGATGCATTATAGTTAACATGCAGTCTGATGGGAAGATTGTTTGTAAGGCCACTGCCTTGTTGAGCAATATTTTATCTAGTATATCTGTAAAACAAAAGAAAAAATAATGTATTCTGGAATTAATTGAAAATTTCATTTCTGTATTTCTCAGCTCAGTTCACCATTGCTTTTTACCCTTTAGTGCCCTGGAGAATTATTTTTTTAACAAACATACTCCTTAATCGGCTATTCAAATGTCTGTCAGTGCATTTGATTTGGATTGGTGCATGGAAAAATTATTATTTTAAACAGGTCTTGTCCCTTAAGATACACCCTTTTAAGTAGGCTCCACTATCCCTTGATATAAACAACCATATTTCTTAATACTCACGCTTTGAAGGGATCAGATTTAGTGCCATGTGAGTGAGGAATATATTGGTCTGCTTAAAATAAATAGATTTGAACCTTCTCCAAAATCTTCCTCTGACTTTACTCACATGAAATCATTTTTACCCTTCATTCAGACCTAGGCTTAGCATTTTTGGTTGAGCCTACAAACCAGATATTTTGCTGGGTGCTCTATAGCTATGGGAGAGGGTAATTGGGAAATTAGGAAATTACCTAAAATTTAACTAAAGAAGTAGTGCCGTGACCAAGCTAATAAAACAGGCTAGGAACTTGCATTTTATTTTTAATGAAAACTGTGATTCCCTTTTGCATTTCTAGTTCCCTTGAAATCAGAGGCCTCACATCATATGCTTTGCAGGTCCCAAGGCTGCCTCTAGGTTCAAATCAGTTTTTCTCTGTTATTTTTCATTTTCATTACATGCTTCTGATAAGGAGAGGATTATGCTAAAAATCTATCTCATCTCAGGTACTTGTATGGCCCAAGATGCTGTAGTATCTGAGCTTCTAATATATTTATCTTCACAACACCCCTGTGAGGTAGGTTATTATCCCATTTTACAGATGGAAAATAGAGGCACAGAGTGGCTAATTGACTTGCCAGAGGTCACACACAAGAAGTCTGTGATGGAAGAGGGAGTTAAACCTGTGTCTCCTGACTTCCAAACTAGCACCCTAGCCACTGGAGCAGCCTTTCTCGTTTGTTTTTTATTTCGTCTAGAAGTAGAAAATACTAAAGATCAAAACTGTTGGGAAATTATTTTTTTTAACAAAAAAATGCCTTTGTGATTACCTGGATGTTGTTATGAGAAGACTTATTTTTGCTGACATTTTAGGGGTTTTGGCTGAAACACTCAAACTCTGGAAATAAAAAGTTTTAATTTTCAGGTTTTGAGTTTTCAGTTTTTTGATAAAATCCGAAAACATTCTGATGAAAATATAATATTTGTATTTTCTTCTAAACTTTTCATAGAAGATAATAAAAAAACCCACCCACCCCAGCTCTGCTAAAAATTTTGGAAGAGAGCCTGTTCTATTAATAAGATTTTCAGCCCAAGTGTACTGACCCAAGAGCTTAAGAGAGTTTGGATGCTGCTTTGAATAATTATATAAACTTTTGTGTGCTTATTCTGGCTAGACTCTACTGCCTTTTGACATCCACCCATCACTGTCCTTTATCCCATTCACGGTGTCAGCACTCTAGCTCTGTACTTCAATGAGCCAGATTTGTAAAATGACATGATTGCATTTCTCCCTAGAAATGCGTTCGGTTTTGATAGGAAATATTCAGTAAGAAAAATCATTGCACATTCTTTGTTATTTCTATTGCTAAGCCTCCAGCAACAAAAATGCCTTATTTGTCCCCTCATGAATCATTCAAGCTGTCCTTTCAATTCCCAAACTGAACTAAACGAAACAACCCAGCCCTCAGACAACAACCCCCCCCCCATAACAACATACTGCAAAATATTTGGAAAAAACACACTTCATTCAATTAAAAACCAGCAGAAAACAAATCTTTTGGCCCAATTCTGAGCACTCTTACTGGGCCGAGACTAGTCTACCAATTATTGGGAGATAATGTGAGAGAAATAACAGAGTGACAGAAGCCTGATTTGCATCCATTCTGATACTGTAGCATTTCACATGGTGTAAATGATTATACAAGGTGCAGGCTCACTGAATAAGTGAAGCTATCCTGATTTACACCATCTGAGAATCTCATCCATTTCGTGGTTAGTTATCTTTGGATAATGAATAAATTGGTGCTGATAACAGAACGAACCTGGATTGCACAGGATACTTTTGAAGCAAGATTCAAAGAGCGATTGGACATTTGTATGGATAATAAAGACATCCAGTGGCATCCTGATGCTTAGAAGGGGGTTGGAATGGTGATAAAACGTTGTGCTTCAGATTTTAAAACAATCTTTAACCACTGATGGTTAGAATGAGAAAGATCTACAGAGGGGGCAGATTATTCCATTCTGCTTCCTCTGCCGTTTCTTGCACCTTCCTCTGAGGCATCTGATATTGGCCTGTGTCAGAGACAGGATCCTAGAGTAGATGGACACCAGGTCTGATCTGGCCTGGCAATGCCAATTTTCCTGTGAAACTTCACCCCAAACGTGAACCAAAACCAGAACCTGTCTGTGCTCTGAAAATGTTGGGTCTACTAAAAAAAAAAAAAAAGAGAGAGAGAGATTTTAACCCTGAATGTTTTTAAAAAAATCTTTTAATTTGTCTTTGTTTCACTTGACCAGGGGATGGACATCTTACTGACCCCCCCGAGCCACATACGACAATCTTCAGAAGTTCGAGACTGGGGTGTCCCTACTGGGGCTTGGGGCTTCAGTCCTGTCGGAGATGCCTTCCCTAGCTCGGGGCTGAAGCCCTGCTCCTGCTGGAGCCCTGGCAACCATGCCTCACAGGGACATTCCCCAGGACCCCCTTCCCTGTTGGACAGAAGCTGGAGGCATCACTGGGGGCGGATGTGAAAAAAATGGGAATGACCAATTTTTGCCAGGATTTGCTGGCCCTGCTGGGTCATGTGTGCCGCCAGGCCCTCTCCCTGCATGAAAACTGCTGGAGCAAGCAAGCTGGGAGCTGCAGCCCTGGGGAGAGGCAGCGGCAAACAGCTGGGAGCTGTAAGGAGAGCCACTGCTTTCGCTGCTGCCTCTCTTCCAGGAGCTAAAGCAGCAGCCCCTCTCTGCAGCTCCCAGCTATTTGCTGCTGACTCTCCACAAGGAGCTAACACCTGGGAGCTGCGGGGAGGGGCCACTGAGGGTAAGGGGGGCATGACTCAAGCTATTGGGGGAGGCTGAACATTTAGCATGCACCAGTCATCTCTGGCAGAAGCCCCAAGTTCCTACCTCCCTCCTGTCTGGTAGCTGGAGAATGTGGGGGCGGGTGGGGGAGAGAATGGGGGCTCTGCAAGCTCCACTTTAACTGTAAAAGAGCCGCATGTGGCTCACGAGCCGCAGTTTGGCTGCCCCCCACTGGAACTTGCCTAGGACACAGTCTGAAACCCAGCTTTTGGAGGGCACATAATACCCAGGGTCATTCAAGGTTTTTGGCCAGGTACTCAGCGCCTCTCTTTGACTTCAGTGGAGCCTGGTCAGTTTACACCAGCTGAAGTTCTGATCCTCCCATGACCCTGAGGATATGTCTTAACTCCTAGAAAAGTTGTGTTTATCAATCATGACAGCACAATTGAATTAGCCTCACATGATTGAAAAGCCCCATTTAGATGCAGGCTAACTCATTTTATGCTAAGTATCAGAGGGGTAGCTGTGTTAGTCTGAATCTGTAAAAAGTGACAGAGTCCTGTGGCACCTTACAGACTAACAGACAGATTGGAGCATAAGCTTTCATGGGTGATCCGACGAAGTGGGTATTCACCCACTAAAGCTTGTGCTCCAATATGTCTGATAGTCTATAAGGTGCCACAGGATTCTTTGTTGTTTCATTTGATTCTGTGTTAGCTGGCTGTGTTGTAGCCTAGTGGGGAACCTGTCAAGACAGGACCTCAAGGAATAAGAGGGGCCACCCTAAAGACCTGGCTATATTCCTTCTTGAACAATTGCATTCTATCTACCTAAATTCCCCTGAAGTGTTAGCTGGAGATGGTTGTTCTTGAAGTCCTCTCCTAGATCATTATGAATTGGTGCTGGCTGCTGCTAAGCCTTTGCCACATGTCCTCTGATCCATGCCCTTCTTTCAGTGACAGACAGAGTGATTCTGGGACAGGACCTGATCTAAAGCAGTGCTTAGTCACCAACCTCCACTGATGTTAACAATTCAGCTGCAGTGATGTGCTGAGCACTCACAACTCATCTTCTTCAGTGGGAGAAGCAGCTGTCCACTGTCTCTCAGGGTTAGGTACAAAGGACATAAGAACGGCCATGCTGCATCAAACCAATGATCCAGCTAGGCCAGTATCCTGTCTTCTGACAGTGGCCAAAGCCAGGTGCTTCAGAAGGCCTCAGGTCTGCAGGGCACAGGGAGACTTTCAGCATCCTTAACCCATTTTAACTCTGAGGACTGTTCTACATCTAAAATATAGGTGGACCTAGCTGTGTCATTTGGGTGTGAAAAATTCACATGCCCCTGAGACATGTACTTAAGCTGACCTAGAAATTCTTCCTTTGGCCTAGCTACTGCCTCTGGAGGAGATTGATTTTTTAAAGCGATGGAAAAACCCCTCCTGTCGCTGTAGCAGATGTCTGCTGGAGTCCTTGTAGTATAGATATACTCTAAGAGGAGTTGAGGGTACTCTATCTTCTAGGAGATGCTTAGTCAGCACCTCACAAGATTGAGCCGGTGGTCTGTAGCGTATTAGTGTGCTAAGCTTCTCAAATGCATCAGGATGGAAGGCAACACTATAAATGGGACATCGTTATCCCTTTGGAGAGAGGTGATATGTAAATCTATCATTTTAAAGAGCCCTTGTTTTAAAAAGAGTACCTACCAATCCTAATCACGTCAGGGGAAATTCAATGTGAATAGGAAATGTTGGATCAGGCTCTTCAAATGTACAATGCACAATGTTGGGCTTTCCAGAGGTTACTGACACTCTGCAAACCCTATGGGGTTTTGTTCGGTTATTGAATTTGTGTGCTGGGCTAGGTTCCAATCTCTTACTAGCTTCTTGTTTGAGTGGGCATAAATTTCTTGAAAAAGTCATTTTGATTTTTGCATCCAACAAATCACTCCTGTATAGCTGCTATTTTTTTCTCCTTCCAACCATATTTTTCCTACAGCGATGCCCATCTTTTATACCCCCATATCACCATGTTGACAAGTACCAATGTCTAAGTTCTGACAGAAATCACTGTTAAGTTGTTGCAATCTATCCTCATTTTAACAATGATACAAGCAAACAAGATTGTAGGAGGACTTTAATCTCCTTTGTTAGAGCTGTCGTGCTTTGGAACTGACTGGTCTCACAATAAACCCATCCTAAATGAACCTCATCTGATATATTATCTATCAAGGTAACATAATGAACTTCTGGTGGGGTTAAAATCCGTATGCAGTATGGCAGTGACTGTTAAAACTACTGAACTGTAGTGCTTTGCACTTCATGAGTTAAACTACAGGAACAAGAACCAAGGATCCAGTCACTGTTGTCTTTAATGATCACACACCTCAGGTGTAGAGATACAGGCTACCCATGGCACAAAATAATGGGCTGAACATGCTGTGCAGTGCAATACCATCAGCCTCCAAGCTACAAAGAAATGACGTTTCAGTTGTTGTATACATTTAGAGACTTTAAATGTACAGCTCCATTCCGCACACTAAAAATGCCAGAGTGGGATTCCATGTTTATGGACTGTCAGAGATAGTCTGAGTCAAATGCTACAAGTATAAAGCTGTTTCCTTCTTATCACCAGTCCTGTAAAATCAGCCTGGCCAGAGAATCAAACCTGATGTCTTTCTATCTAATGTATCATTAACCATAAGGAGGGCTCTGCAGGCCAAACAGAGCCCTTGATGACACCTGTGCAACCTCATACTGCTCTTGGGGATTCCCAGGGTGACCTCTTTGCCTTCAATGGGTTTGCTCAGATGCAACCGATTTAAATGTCATAAACAATTGTGTGGCTGACGCATGAAGCAATGTAGAATGTAGAGCTCACTCCATCTTAGCTATGGGGCTTTGCAGGCCAATAGGAAGAGAAAGGTCTAATAAAAAAAACCCTTTTTGCCTCCGAAGTCAGCAGCTTCAGGTCTGAATGCACATGGGATAGATTTACTTTTCTCACAGTCCCTTTCAGAGAAGAAGCTCACTTTAAGGTGGACATCAGCAGGAAAGACTAAGGGCAGGTCTATGCTAGAAGTGCTACATCGGCGCAGCTGCAGCTTCCAGCGGCAGGTTTTGATCAGCAGTGAAACAATAGAAAGGCCTCCTTATGCCCACCCAGCTCTAGAGTCATTCATTCTTTGCACAGTTTCATTATGCAATCCCATCGGCATAGTTACTTCACCTCCGTGAGAAGCAGAAGCTATCTTGGCAGGAGAGCTTTTTCACACCCCTGAGCAACACAAGTTAGATCGACTTAAGCTGTAGTGTAGACCTGCTCTAGCGCATGGGAGAAGAGAACATATAATATCATCTGTTACTGAAGGATCTTCAGGTGAACACCCCAATCTCCAAACTCTATACCTAGAATTCTGGTCTGTCTCTTCACTCGCTTTTGAGATAAAATGAGACAGTGCTCAGCCACACTACTAATAGGATGTGAAAAAGACTATCACAGCCAAATAAAAACGTAGAAGGAATTTTGGTGGGCGGCTTAAGTCCTCCCAACTGGAATTTGGTCAGACTGCCAGATTAATGTAGGGAAAGTGGCCTGGATTTGTTTAAAGAGCTCAAATGGCCAGGATTAGAACTGGCTGGAATTTTTTCATCAAAATTGAAAATGCTGTTTTTATGTACAACAAAAATGTTTTGATTTTGACAAAAGTTTGTTTTGTAAAACCAAAGTGAAGCATTTTTACATCAATTATGTCCAGACATCCTATTTCCACATACTCTGCAATGGAGCATTTTGTTATTTTTCATTTCAAAACAACCTTTCAAAGCATTGTTTCTTTATACAACTTTTCAAATTAAGTCTTGGAAGCCTGAAATCAGAATGAAAGGCTTGAATTTATCCAAACAAAACTTTTTGATCAATCTGAAACGACCCCCCCTGCTGAAATTTAGTCAGTGGTTCACTGTCAGACTGGGAAGACGTATCCAGTGTCACTCGTCATTATAATTACTTATTATACAATAGCATCACAAGGTCCAACCAAGACTAAGAACACATTGTGCTAGGAGCTGTATAAACATATAGTAAGTCCCTGCACTAAAGGACTTACAATCTAAATAGACAAGATAGAGAGATGGTGGGGGAGTACCCAGCCAGTGGCCTACCAGCTAGACTACATGGCCTCTTACCTCCAGAACTGCCTGCATGCCACACAAATTTGATTTCACTTTTACTGTTGAAAAATGACAGATATGTTGAATCATGACCCTGAGGTTATAGAAAGTGTTATTTTCACACCGTGAAAGAACTCCCGCAGCAGTTTCAGATTATTGCATAAATGGGTTCTTTTGTCTCTCTCCTTTTGGAGTTTTTAGTTCCTTATCATTATGTCCCACTTTTGGATGATGATAAACTAAGAGGTAGGATATGTGCAAGTGTGGCTTTGTACACTGGAATGTATGTGACTAACCATCCATTCTTCTGTGCTGAGTGTGTGCAGCGAAAGCATACCATTTCCAAAGGCGTTTCTCAGAGAAAGCAAATTCCTAACCCTGAGTCACAGCGGCCCTTCATGAGAAAGATTTCTCCCTGCACAGTGCTGCATTCAACCCACAACTTCTGGAGTTCACATTTTATCCCTAATGTGACCCCAAGTTCCTCATGGCACAAAGGAGCTTCTGTTATTTCTATAGACATGGCAAACAGAAAAACAAAACCAACCCGTCCCTGGTTTGATCTGCATGAATGTGAACTTTGCTGCAACTCAGACCTAGTAGCAAGATCCAAGGGAATTCATAGGTAACATAATTAAGGTAGGAAACAGATGGAGATGGAAAGAAATAAAGTATTGAGTCCATTGTCACAGGGGCCACTAGTCAGTTCAGTACGTTTACCAGGGCCTCTGAGCGTTCCTGTGCTAGCACCAGAGAGAGGCTGAGAAGCAATTCTGACACAGGGACTGTTAAGTGAAGATGAATAATTCTGACCCAGTGTTTTGACCATGAATGAATGGGGCACCCTCTACCTTCAGTGCAGGGGAAACCCAGAGGTGCTGTGTTATTCAAGCAAACTCACCAATGAAGTGAGCGCACAGCTCCAAAAAACACCTTCATTTGAACCAAAATTTAAGAACTCTCACTTTTCAGCTGATTGGTGGCTGACATGAAATGAGTTTGATCATCTCAGTTGCCAATGGACCTGTTTCTGTGCGCCTGATCCAATGGGAGACTTTCCATTGTCTTTAAGGTGCTTTGGACCTGCCCCTATATCATGACAACACACCATGTTTGCTCCCCTTTTTGGCTGTCCTTGCAGCTTAGAGGTAACCCTGTCCAGAATTAGGTAGAGGTACATCGGTGGGTGGGTTGGGAGAAGCTTGTATTGCCATTATCTATGCTGTACCAACTCCACAGATAAACTGGATTTCATTTCCTTGAGGTTTCCACTCTAGAAACCTTCTACAAACACTAAAGGAATTTTAAAAAGCTTGTTACATTTCTCTGGACTTGGTTCACTCCCTGGATTGTACCAGCATCATAGGCCAGTGTATGGTAAGTCTGTCTGCAGCAGAGGACAGCACTAAAATTTGCCCACTGTACATGCTCTGCAGGGTGACACCATCAGCAAGCACAGCCCCTAAAGTTGGCAGGGCCATGCCCGCCTGGAGCTGTATGGACTAAATGCCTCTCCTCAGCATCACCCACCCATGAGATTCCTCTGGATCCCAGGACTGAATTTCAACGGGTCCTTCCTATACCCAATGTCTAAAGAAGTCCTGCAGCAGCCATGCTTCCTCTCAGAGGTGCATGCCCCTCAGGTACAGCTGCACATAAAGGCTGGTGGTACTAACCATACCCTCTTACACTCATAGGGATGAATCTGGCTCACGGTTTATTCATTTATTATGCAGCCTTTCCCACTGTAATATCTGAGCACCTCACAATTATCCCCTCCTCTCAACATTCCTCCTTGGGTGGTAGGGTAGCATTATACCCATTTTACAGATGAGGCACTAAGAGGCCAAGGTCACACACGGAGTCTGTGGAAGAGCCAGGAACAGAACCCAGCTTTTCTGAGTCATGGTCTAGTACCTTCCTCCCACGTTCCTGGAGAAGCAACTGGGCGGCAAGCATCTTAAACAAACTACTTCAACAGCAACGTGCATTTCCTATTGAAAATGGGACGTTCAAGAATATTTGGCCAACAAAGGGCTGTGACTGGCTAAACAGGTTCTCAACGGTTTATAGTGCTTTCAGCACTGCTAATGTTGTTGGATTCTATTTATGTATTCACTGCAACAGCTCCACAACACACACACACACACTGCCTTCTGGAGTTTGCAATGCAAGGACTCCAGGGATATGTATACTATGATACCTTGAGGCAATGGACTACATCACATTCTAACTCTGGAGATTCATTGCATTATAATGAACAGTACCCAAGTTAATGTAATAACAGGATCCTCTCAGTGGCAATGTAAGTATTTGTATGTGATGTTTTAGGTTTGCAGCTGGTACAATAGGGGACCGGATCAGAAAACTTAACCCTACGAGACAGCCAAAGGTCATTTTGTTCATGATAGATATTCCCCTGACTCTAAAATAGCAGATTTCTGGCTAGTAATGGGTAAATATGTAATTATCTCAAACATTTTGCTGCAAACGTTTGCTTGAATGAAAAATGGTATCTGGTTTACACTCAGTTGTATCTGCTTTCCATGAACTTTCTATTGGCCAATTTTACAGGCAGGGACATTTGCAGAATTGATTAAGTTTAAGCATAAATTAAAGGTTATACATAGAATGCAAACTTGAATTTGTAAGCACAAGAAGCCAGAGTCAAAGTAATTTTATCCCGGTCAGGGAACAGTAACAGTCTTATGTGACCTTTGTATCCAATCAAAACAAATTAACATAGCTCAAGTTTTAAAACTCCTGAACATTCTGTAGACCAAGAATTATTGAGGAAAATTATTTAGTACATATTTTTGAAGAAAATAAAAAACAGTTAAGAAAACTGCTGGCTGCTTAAGAATTAGTTGCAAACAGAGAAACATTAAAATAATCAAAAATAGGGTTTTCTACATGTTATTCATTCAGCTGTAGTGAACTGAAATAATTCTGAGGTTTGATTAAGCACTCAAAAATTATGTTGCTTACGCAAAATTTTCTGAAGGAATCACAACATTGCACTGGAAATCACATGATGACAGGCTTCTCTGCTACCATTCCAGTCAGAAATTCCACAAAGACAACTTTTCTTGATGTTAAAGCATTACCTTCTGTCTTGAAGCAGTAGCAAAATTTTTAAAAAGAACGTTAAGAAAATTAATCATGCTTATCAGAATTTTTAAAACAAGGTCTGTTTGGGGTTCAGTTCAAGTTTTGGATTAATTTGACTTTCCCTGTACTAAGTGAAATTTTTTTGACCAAAACCTTTTAATGGAGAAAAGAAACAGATCTGGGGACACTGAAACGTTTCATGAATTTGTGTCTATTTTGACAAATTGTTCATTTAGAAACAGTTCAAAATAACTTTTTCATTGTGAAGTTTCCTTTTATTTTCCTTAATCTTTTTTAAATGCCCAAAATCAAACCCAATCTTTTCATTGAGGGTTGGACAAAATATTTCATTTAACCAGAAACAATTTTTTTACTCTTCAATTTGTTGATTTTTTAAAAAATACTGGGTTTTTATATGATCAAAAAGAATTTGCCCTCAATTTTTCTGAATTGCCAGCAAAATGAAAAACCTGTTATTCACACAGCTCTATATCACACAAAACTTTATATGAGGATCACCAACAAATATACCATCTGCATGCTTGTCTGGATTAATGTGATGAATGTGATCCAGCTTTTGTTTAACTCAATGGAGAAAGTCCAACTGATTTCAAAGGGGGTTGGGATTGAGTCTTTTCCAAACCAGCAGGGTATAGATTTTTGGGGGTTATATTATGTTATATCTACTCTATCTTTTACTGGATCATTTTTCAAAAGAAATCAATGTGGCTAGAGATAAGGTGCGCAAAAACTCACATATTGCTCAATGTAATACGGTATCCTGTTTACACTCAATTGTGTGATATGTAACCTATTACTTAAATCAGCCTCTGTACCAGATGACTGGAAGGTAACAATGTAATCTATTTTTGAATAAAAGCCTTCAGGGGTGATCCTGGCAGTTATAGGCTGTTAAACCTAACTTCTGTAGCAGGCAAATTGGTTGAAACTATAGTAAAGAACAAAATTATCACACACATCAATGTGAAGAGTCAACACGGCTTTTGTAAAGGGAAATCATGCCTCACAAATCTAGTAGACTTCTTTGAAGGTGTCAACAAGCATGTGGACAAGGATGATCCAGTTGATATAGTGTACCTGGATTTTCAGAAAACCTTTGACAATGTCCCTCACCAAAGGCTCTTAAGCAAAGTAAGCAGTCATGGGGTAAGAGGGAACGTTCCCTCATTGATCAATAACTGGTTAAAAGATAGGAAACAAAGGGTAGGAATAAATGGTGGTTTTCACAATGGAGAGAGGTAAATAGTGGGGTCCACCAGGATCTGGACTATGACCTATGATGTTCAACATATTTGTAAATGATCTGGAAAAAGGGGAAAATAGTGAAGTGGCAAAATTTGCAGATGATATAAAATTACTTGAGATGCGTTAGTCCAAAGTTCACTCTGAAGAGTTACAAAGGGATCTCACAAAGCTAGGTGATTGGGCAACAGAATGGCACATGAAATTCAGTAGTGATAAATTGAAAATAACACACATTGGACAACATCATCCCATCTATACATATATCTAAATTAGCTGTTACAACTCAAGAAAGAGATCTTGGAGTCATTGTGGAAAGTTCTCTGAAAACATCCACTCAATGTGCAGCAGCAGTCAAAAAAGCTAACCGAATGTTAGGAACATTAGGAAAGGGATAGATAATAAGACAGATAATATCATAATATCACTATGTAAATCCATGGTACTCCCACACCTTGAATACTGGGTGTGTAGTTCTGGTCACCCCATCTCAAAAAGATATATTAGAACTGGAAAAAAAATGCAGAAAAAGGCAACAAAAATGATTAGAGGTATGGAACAGCTTCCATATAAGGAGAAACTAAACAGACTGGGACTGTTCATATTAGAGAAGAGACGACTAAGGCAGGGGGAGATATGATAGAACTCTACAAAATCATGAATGGAATGGAGAAAATTAACAAGGAAGTGTTATTTACCTCTTCACATAGCACAAGAACTAGGGGTTACTCAATGAAATTAATAGGCAGCAGGTTTAAAACAAACAGAAAGTATGTCTTAACACAATGCATAGTCAACATGTGGAACTTGTCGCCAGGGGAAGTTGTGAAAGTCGAAAGTATAATTGGGTTAAAAAAGGATTCACGGAGTATAGATCCTTCAATGGCTATTAGCCAAGATGATCAGGGATGCAACTCCATGGTTTAGGTGTCCCTAAACCTCTGACTGCCAGAAGCTGGGATTGGACAATCGGGGATGGATTACTCGATGATTGCCCTGTTCTGTTCATTCCCTCTGAAACATCTGGCACCAGCCACTGCTGGAGACAGGATACTGGATGTGATAGATTGTTGGTCTGACTCAGTGCGACCATTCATATCTACACTGAATCACAGTGCATGTTAAGCAATCATTACACATAAATTCTCCAGTACTTCTTATAAGTGGACCAGGTTTAAAAGATAATCCTTTTACTCAAAATTACGCTAGTTAATGGACCTTAGACATATTCACATTTCTCCCTCATTAATTTTGGATTAGGTTATGATAATATTTGATAATAATGTGCACATTGATAGAACCTTTTCTTTTGATTATCTTGTAGCATTATTCTACTATTGATTAATGTAGCCTTGCAACAAACTGTGAATTAAGAATTAATACCCCACTTTATAGATGGATAAGATGAGGTACAAAGAGATGAAATGACTTGGCCAGGTCAGACAATTCATCAGTGGTAGAAGTGGGAATCGAATCCAGGAGTCTGACACACTCCATACCAGAAGCTTTGGTTGGATAAAGTACTTAAGCAACAGCCTAACTTAAAGCACATCAATACGTCAGGTCACTGAGCCTTGGATACATGCTAAGAACTTTGCTGAATCAGGGCTGTAAGGGAAACCCTGGTAGTTCCTCAGTCTGAGCATTGCTCAACAATGCTGAATTAATTGTAATCTTAAAATGTTTCTGGGATCTTAACCAAAGACTTTCTCACCACTAAACTGTATATTTTTCAGGTGCGCCATTGGGAGAAGTTGAAGCGGTTCACCTGATAGGATCATTTGGGCTTCCCCCCTCTGATGTGAAGGTCACACAAAGGGACTAATGCAAAGACTATTTCATGTAATGTATCACTTCATGTCTTTCCAAGTTCTCTGCAATTTTAACATGTACAAAACCATTTTGCAAAATGCCACCGTGAGCCTGAGATTTTTTTTGAAATAAGCCAACAACTATTAGTCTCTGCTGATGTGAATTGTAAACTATGTAATAAAGGGCTTTGAGTAAAATTGAAAAAGAGGAGGAAAAGTTATGCTCCCAGCAGGCAAAATCTTACTGACATTTTTAATAATAATGAAACATAACACCTTAGCAGGGCAAAACTAAAATCCATTTTGTATGTCAAAGAATAGGTTGCATTTAATTTGTTTAGGTAATTTTCTAGGTTTCCCATTTCTTATGGAATAAGTTCAAGGTTATGAACAGTATTATTAAAAGTAAATGATTAGGAAGAGTTAGAAAAGAAAAAGAAAAAAGCAGAAAACTGCCTTTCCAACCTATTTGATTCACATAAATCTTTATAAAATATTCCCCCCTCCCACCTTCTATTGCCTATTTAAACTTCAAAGTTATTTCACATTCAGGGAATCGAAGGAAGGAAAACTGTAAAATATTGCTACGCTATTTCTTTAAAAAAATCCAATTGATATTTAATTCAGAGTTGTTTAATTTGCCCAATCTGAGCCATTTCTCTTAAACATCTGCAGTTTGGGGTTGAATTTTACTTTGCAACTTGCTTTTTTATTTTATTAAAAACATTTTCCTTTATTTAAACGATTTGATTTCAGCTGAAGTTGCATGAACAGAGCTTCATGTGGCCTCTTGATATGAAAATCAGTGATGGAAAAACTTCAAAAGCTTCTGAAAGACTGCGATAAGCCCCTGAAATTTGGAAGACTTAAAAGTACCTCATTCAAACTGTTGAGTCCTACCCATGGACCTGGAAGGGTGAGCAAGGACAAGCACAGGGAAGGCAGAGAAAGGGCAAATATTGCTTAATTTTATTCCTATGAATAAGCCTTTTGAAGTTAATAGGCCTGATTCTAACCTCACTCACACTCACAGTGAAGTTACACTGGGGTAAAACCAGTGCAAGTGAGTTCAGAGTCAGGGTTATTGGGACTACTTAGTCACATCAGTATTGTACTGCTCCATGTGCAGTGGCAGTCAAAAAAGCTAACAGAATGTTAGAAACCTTTAGGAAAGAGATAGATAATAAGACAGAAAATATCATATTGCCTCTATATAAATCCATGGTACACCCACATCTTGAATACTGGATACAGATCTGGCCAGCCCATCTCAAAAAAGATGTATTGGAATTGGAAAGGGTACAGAGCAGAGCAACAAAAATTCTTAAGGGTATGGAGCAGCTTCCATATGAGGAGAGATTAAAAAGACTTGGGAAAGAGATGACTAAGGTGCAGGGAGGGGGAGTATGATAGAGATCTACAAAATTATGAAAGGCATGGAGAAAGTGAATAAGGAAATGTTATTTACTCACATAACACAAGAATTAGGGGTCACAATGAAATTAATAGGCAGCAGGTTTAAAACAAAGAAAAGGAAGCACTTCACACAATGCAGAGTCAACCTGTGGAGCTCATTACTACGGGATGTTGTGAAGGCCAAAACTATAACAGGGTTCAAAAAAGAACTAGATAAGTTCATGCTTTGCGACAGTGTCTCTGACGCAATGTGCATTAGCAGTGAGGTTCCCCCACTAACAGCTGAAATTACAAAGTGCTGAAATCACAGAGCTGAAATCACTGAGAACAGTGTTAAGTGGTGGGACCTCAAGACATCGCAGAGCAGAGAGTGGCCGGCAGGGCGGAGGGCAGAGAGGCAAGTGAGCCCCAGACAGAGAAGTGAGCAAGATGCCTTCATGTATCCCCTCACCAGGGTCAGAGGTAAGCTGTGCAAATGCACCTCTGAACTCTGGGTCTGCACTGACCAGGAACAACAACTGTGAGGGGGATGTGCAGAAGGGAGGGGCACTTCAAAGGAACTTTTGGTTGCTGGACTTAAGAATCTGAGGCAAAAGGATGCTCCTTGATGTGCTCTGGGGTGGGTCTTTTGCGCACAGTTTTATGTTTATGAATCCTGCTTGCGGCATTTCCCAAATTAATGCCAGGTGACTTTCCTCCTTTTATTAAAACTTTCCTTTCTATACTTGGACTCTGTGCTTTCAAGAGGGTACTAGAATAGTGTAGTGTTCACTGTTCAGGCAGCATCATGGAGGATGAGGGTATGACCCTATTACTCCATATGAATGATCACATTCAGGATCTGATTCAACAAGGAAGGACAGATGAGATTCCCAAAGAGGCCAACCAGGAAAACTCCAGTCAGGAACTGACACAAGCTTTGGCAGTTTGTCAGAAGATGGACCAGGAAGTGCTGCAGCAACAAAAGACAGGGGAGCAATTTAGAGCTAAGTTGAGGAGTACTGAATCAGTGCAGCCTATTGAAAATGGAAATAATATGGGAACACGGCCTCAGATCCATCAAAACCTGCCTTTAATATTTAGGAAAGATTTCAGGAATGACAGGGCAAATTGGTGATTTCACACAAAAGGATAAATTACATTTTACTAGTCTGGACTATCAACTGAAAATGGATTAAAGAATGGTTATTCAGAGTCAGAAATTATATACGGTGCCGTGTATGCAGCCAGCCCTGGATTAAAACTACAAAGTTATCTGGTAAGCGATTTTAGAGCGAACTAAGACAAATCTTACACACATATTATTCCAAAGAAAATGCCACTAATTTCTATCAGAAATTAAGGCTGCTCAAGAACACAAAGAGAGTCCATTGGATTTCATGGTGTGTGCAATGGATCTTCATCAAAAAATTACCTTTGCATCAGAGAACATAGCACTGATACTAAAATATAGAATCATAGAATATTAGGGTTGGAAGAGACCTCAGGAGGTCATCTAGCCCAATCTTCTGCTCAAAGCAGGACTGACACCAACTAAATCAGCCTGACTTGGTCAGGACCAAGTAGGGTTGGAAGAGGATTGAGAGAGACCTCAGGAGGTCATCTAGTCCAATCCCCTGACCAAAGCAGAACCAACACCAACTAATACAAGCCTGACTTGGTCCAAAGTCAGTTTCTACAGTCTATTTTGACTGGGTAGCTCAAAAAGAATAAAAGAACTGACCTACAACCGTACTTAGCTGATGAACTTAGCTGGAAAAAATTGAGCAGTGCCTATAGCATTGAAATGGAGCACCTGCAATAATTAAGAGCATCAGGGCAACTGAAGCCATTACACATAAATGCTATGCAATCAATTTTGAAAGAAGGAGAAACTAATGATCTCACTACTGTCAAAGAGCAAACTGCAATCGCCACTCATGTGGAACAGAACAATGAAGCAATCTGATTACTGGCAATTGAAACGACTGCTCTCAAAAGGGAATGAGTTCAGGGAAGACCTGTAGCAATTCCCCACATTTGGGGGAGGACAAATACCAAAGTTACCAGAAACGCTGTCAAAACTGTCAGTAGGGAAAATTCAGCTGACAGATGCGATCTCTGCTACTTGTGTGGTGGCCAGGCAAACTGCGCAAGAGGATGTTGCGTTTGAGGTCAGTACCAGCAATTAGAAAATGAGAAGGTCACAACTAGTGGGACAGGGAGTGATCAATCCACTGCCAAAGTTCAAGTATACGTGCTCCTTTTGCCAACAAAAAGGAAATGAACAACAGTTTATGCAGCGTTCAAGGTGTCTTCAGGAAATGTACTGTTCAAGGGACTGTCAAATGCAGCACTGGAGAACACAAAATGATCTACCAAAGCCAGCAAGGCTCCATGGAGAACAGTAATAATTTTCCCAATTCTAAGCAGCAAGGAAAAATTGTGTCGCCATGTCCATGGATCTTGAATCTGTGTCTGCAGGGTTCATAGGAGCAGCCATGCTTCAGCCCCCTTCTGGCAGCATGCTGATGTTTCTGCTGGGGACTCATGAAGCCCAGCTCCAGTTTGAGACTCTGCTCCTGCAGTCCTATTGGTGAAGTCCTGGAGCATCTAATTGCCCTTCTGGCCCTACTTAAACCAGTAGCAGGCACAGGCAGCTCTCTGAACAACTGGGCTCCACCTTGTTCTGGACTGTGCACCCCCTGCTCCCCTCACTTGATTTCCTGTCATCCTGACCCGCTAATACATCTAATTTGTTGTTCTGATCTCCAGTTTGTCTCCTATTTCTGACCTCCTGGTATCCTGACCCAGCTGACTCCCTTCTTGTGACTACAGAGTCTGGCTTTGACTATTAGGTCTGGCCACCTATTACACAGTTATGAAAAGTTGCCAAGTTATTTGGAAAAAAAAAGTGTTTAGTGTGGTGTTATTTCCATGATAGGAAAGTAACAGCACTATGGGACACAGGTGCCCAGGTATCAATGGTTGACTGAAAAAAATGGAAGAAGAACATCTCCCAGAGCTGGACATAAAAGCCATTGAAGAATTATTAGATTTTGAAGAAAGACTGGACATAGAAGCAGCAAATAGCACAGAGGGGAGGTGTAGTGGGGTGACTGCCCCACTCCCTGAGAGTGTGAGCTGCAGCAGGCCAGTGCGCCTGCGCAGACAGGGAGCCAATTAAAGAAGGGCTTATTGTGAGCCAGTCAGGGTCCAGAGTGGAGACAGCAAACCAGGGCCAGGCTCAGCCCTATAAGAAGGCTGCCCGGGAAGGGAGCACTTGTCTGTCCCAGACCTTCAGGGAGGAAGGTCTCCCTCCTGAGCAGGAGGCCAGCACCCAGGACAGCGCAGTGCTGGGCAGGCTCAGGGAAGTGGCGTTGAGCTTCAGCCTGATGCCTGCCAGGCTGCTGGCCCTGAGTAGAAGGGCCTAGAGGGTGCAATGGGGTCAGAGGGGAAGTGACCCAGGAAAGGCTGAAGGCAAGGAGAGAGAAGCATGGCCAAGAGACTGCCGTTAGAGGGTCCCTGGGTCGGGACCCAGAGTAGTGTGTGGGTCTGGGTCCTCCCCCTTTCCCCCTTGTGCTGCGCCAGGCCGTGGAGCAGGGGCTGAGTCAGGCAGCAACCTGCCCCCTGACATAAGAGGGGCTAGACTTGGGGGTTGTGGCAGGCCGCTGAGGCTGGTGCAGAGACTCCTGTTAACCGCCCCCCAGAAGGGATGTGGATGGACAAAGGGGCACTGCTGGAGGGCAGTGGCCTTGAAGAGGACACCACTGAGCAGGGAGCAACATGGGTCCAGAGACGCCAACTGAGGGCGTGACGATGGACCGGACACCACCAGGAGGGGGCCCTCCACTGGACAGAGCTAATTCCCGGAATCACCAGTAAGAGACACCAGGTGGTAAGTCCCCAACCCATTACAGGAGGGATAACTCAGTGGTTTGAGCATTAGCCTGCTAAACCCAGGGTTGTGAGCTCAGTTCTTGAGGAGGTCTTTTGGATCTGGGGCAAAATAATCTGTGAGGGATGGTACTTGGTCCTGCTGTGAAGGCAGGGGACTGCACTTAATGACCTTTCAAGGTTCCTTCCAGTTCTATGATTCTAAGATCTTTTTGTAGGTTGCGTTGAAATAAAATTCTGCTTATCACCACCTACTCCCAATCATACTGCTAAGTTATACGTCCTTGTGCTGGTGAGTTGAGAGAAGGAACAATCTGTAATTGGCTTCAGTGTCCTTGACAAGATGAGAGTGACTCCAGGAAAGGCTGATGTCCATTTCTGACAATGTGTGCAACTCTTAACATTAATTTCATAGAAAGGAAAAACCAAGCAAAAAACTAGTTATTTTAGTAGAACAGAAGGGCAAAAGGGCAGAGGAGATGCGCACAGTCAAGAAAAGAACAAAGCATATCACTATTCCGAGAGGACAGGCTGTTGAAGTAAAGTGAATAGCAAGAACCAATTGCACATTGAGAGACACCATGGTACTATTTATTCCAAATGAAAGACCACCAATGGCCTGAAGGCCTGGCTTACAAATCCCCTGAGTAAAGACTGGAGTAAAATCAAGAATGTCACTAAACATATTACCTTACATGGGAGAACCACAATAGGACAGGTACAGTTAGTTGATGCTACCTATTCTATGCAATTACCACAGAAGCCAGAAAGTAGACCCCACTGGAAGGAAACAAACATTGCAATAATCAGTCAACAGTGCTAGCTGTTGCAAACCCTTAGTAAAACATAGGACCCTCCCATCAGTTTATAATCCTTCACAGAGACAGAACAGGAGGAAGTGCTCAGAGATATGTTGCATGAAGAATGCAACACCTTTGCAAGGGATGATTCAGATGTAGGATGTACTGAAACTTTGAAAATGGACATTAAATTGGCTGACAAGACTCCTTTCCAGAAAACATTTAATGCCATTCCCCAACTATTGTATAATGAAGTGAAGAACTATATAAAAGAGCTTTTTGCCAGTAGGTGGATAAAAAAAATAAATTAACTCAACTTATTCATCACCTGTGGTTTGTGTCAGATGAAAAGATGACACATTATGACTATGCCTAGACTTGAGAGAGTTAACCAAAAACAAAACAAAAACAACTGTTCCAGATAGACATACTAAACTGATCCTTGATAGCTTAGGTGGAAATCTATTGTTCTCTGCCCTTGATTATGGTAAACCTTATCAGAGCTTTATGATTAAGGGAAGTGCACACCTGACCACATTAATGAAACCCTGGAGATTATATGGATTTGCATTCCTTTTGGACTCAGAAATGCCTCTGCAGCATTCCAGCATGGTATGGAAGAATACCTGGAAGATTTGAGAGGTGAAATACATATCCCCTACATTGCTGCTGGGCTCATTTACAGCAAAGATTTCAGGGACCATGTGGAAGATGTTAGGAAAGTTCTCAGAAGTCAGCAGAAAAGTGGTTTCAAACTGTGACCAAGTAAATGTGATTTATTCAAGAAGAAGGTGTGCTATTGTGCAAGCATGGTTTTAACTGGGGGATACAAAATGGACCTGAAAGACATAGCTGCTGTACAGGCTTTGAAAGACAGGACTCCTTTCACAGTGAGGCAAGTTAAAAAAAAAAAGGTTTGGAATCCTGACAGGGGATTTATAAAATACTTTGAGGGTTGCAAAACCTCCATCCAATCTCCTTTCCAATCCCAAAAACACTGGCTTCAAACAGAAAAAGACAAAAAATGTGAGAGAGCTGGATAGTTACCTGTCAACCAACCATTGGTATAGACAGAACTACATCAAAGAGTTACAGAACAATTGATTTGTGAGGCGGTACCTCTGTCTGTAGGAGACCCTCAAAGACAATCAGATAGAATAAAATGGCTAAAGGAGATGCTGACATATGATCATTTGGGACAGCCAACTTTCACCAGTCTACAGTTTGGTGCCCATGGTCAGCTAAGATTAATTTTAGAGAAAAAATAGAAATATATGTACTATTGTAATTATTGAATGTTGGGACAACATTTTTTTAACCATGGGAGAATGAAGTTGTGAGGCAAACTCACAGTCAAACCGGGGCTGCATGCTCAGCTGCTGCAGCGAGTCAGCACTCAGAGACTAAGGCAGCAATGTATCACCAAGCAGAGCCTGGGTCAGATGACCCCCAGACTCAGGTATTCCCACAAACCAGCAGAGCTGCAGATCAGTCTAAGCAACAGCACTATTCAGCCAGGAACCCTTCTGCTGCCTTGCAGTGTCTCAGTTTCCAGCGACTCCCAGTCTGCCCCTGCCTCTGCCTTGCCTGAGCCCCGACCTTGCCATGCACTAATTTCACTCCAGCCTTGGTCACTGATCCACTCCAGCTTTGCCTCACCCTTCTGATACCCCCAGACTATCAGGCTCGAGTATCTGGTTTCGACCTTCAGTGCATATCTGGACTCCAGCTTTGGACTAGGCTTGTCTTTGGACTCTTACCACCTGGCTTCGATCTCTGGGCTCCACCTGGATTCTGGCTATGGTTCTGAACCTGGGTTATCTATGGACTTTGCTCTCGGTTTTGACTCTGGCCTGCCCCCTGGATCTTCATTCCAGGACCAACCTTGTCACAGGCTGTCATAAATGTAAGCAGAGTCAAGATGAGCTCTACCCTGACATCTGGTGGTGAATTATGGGGAGTGTGGAAAGGAATTTCAGGTATTTGCATTGGCACACCCACCTCCCTAGCATAGCCCATGGCAGCCTGGGATGGTTATTTTGACAGCTCTGGGATCCCCAATTCTTTGTTATTGGGGCAGGAAGAATAAAGTGATGTTACCCTGACTATGTGAATGAGGAACTATGAGACTGCTTTATGACAGAAATGACTCAACCTCAATTAAGTAGCACTTGCTAGACAAGGGACATGGGTGCCAAACCCAGTGAACTGAGAGAGGTTGGGGACTGGTGTGTGTACCTGATGGTATTGCCCCCCCCCCCCTTTGAGGGCCTGGAACACCAATTGCACTTCCTTTCTCTCTCCACTGTAAGAGTAGAGCTAATTTGATTCCATTAGGAGTCCATCTAAAGGTGCTGAGCTGAATTCATGTTGGGCCAATGGTGCACCAGAACCCTGGGGCTCCCCTACTATGAGCTGAAATCGCTAAGAGTTGAAATCACTAAAGAGCTGGAATTACTGAGCTGAGTGCTGTGCTAACTAGTGGGGGAGCTGAAGGCCTATCGCTAAGTGGCTGGCAGAGAGGAGCAGTTTCAGCATGTTGGAGAAGCCCATGGAACAGTAGTGAGTGGAGTGGTTTGCAGGGATGACTGGAGTGGCTCGCGGTTGGCTGGAGGAGCAGCACAGCTGGTGTAGTGAGCTGGTCGTGGTGAAGGCTACACAACTCCATGGGAAGGTAGAGCACTTGGCTTGGTCCATGTAAGGTGCCCCTTACCACTCTGTGTGCCCCTCCCATTTCCACCCAGGCTGGGGGGTAAAACTCTGCAGATAAACTTTTGAACTCTGGGGTGGCACTGATGAGAGACTTTCAGGTTGTTGGACTTTGGGTGATGGACTTAAGACCCTAAGGGGAAAGGACATTGCCAAACGTACTTGGAGTGGGTTTTTTGCTTATGGTTTGTTTTTTAATCCTGTTTGGGGTGTTTCTCCAATGTGATGGCGCATTGTTTCCCTCCTCTATTAAAAGGATTTTGCTACACTCAGACCCGTGCTTGCGAGAGGGACGAATTGCCTCCTAGAGGCGCCCGGGGGTGTGGTATGTAAGTGTCCCAGGTCACTGGATGGGGGCTCGAGCCGGTTGCATTGTGTTACTGAAACGGAACCCCTGGATACTGAACCCGGCCCTTGTTGCTGCCAACTCAGAGGGCAGAAGGGTTACACTAAACATACAGCTAAGTGGGTAGCATAAAATCCCTTCTTTACCTCTAAAGATTTAAGAAGCTCAAATAACCTGGTTGGCACCTGACCAAAAGGACGAATGAGGGAGAAGATACTTTCAAATCTGTGGGGGAAGTTTTGTGTTTGTCTCCCTTTGTCTCAGGTCAGCCAAGAACCAGGGCAGGGAAATGCATCTCCTAAAGCATTTAAGATCACAAACTGTAAGTAATAGGAAGAATGCATTAAATTATCTTTTGCTTTAGCTTGTGAATTTTCCCTAGTTTAGAGGGATTGTATTTCCTGGTTTTTTTGGGGTTTTTTTTTTTGGTAACTTTAAAGTTTTACCTAGAGGGGAATTGTCTGTGTTTTGAATCTGATTACCCGTAAAATTACCTTCCATCCTGCTTTTACAGAGGTGCTTCTTTTACTTTTCTTTATTATAAAGTTCTGCTTTAAGAACCTGATTGGTTTTTAGTGTCCTAAAACCCAAAGGCTGTCTGTGCTCACTTTGTAACCTATATGGTTGGTATATTAATCTCAAGCCTCCCAGGAAGGGGTGAAGGACTTGGGGGGATTTGGGGGAACAGGAACTCCAAGTGGTTCTTTTTCTTGAATCTTTGTCTGACTCACTTGGTGGTGCAACGATACTGTTCAAGAACAAGGAAGAATTTGTGCCTTGGGGAGTTTTTAACCTAAGCTGGTAGAGATAAGCTCAGGGGGAGGTTCATGTGGGTCCTCACATCTGTACCCTAGAGTTCAGAGTGGGGAGAGACCTGACACATGCCCAATCCTATATCTAGCTGTGACCCATGCTCCAACCTCTAGGCTCATTACTGGAGGCGTGCCTGACAGAGGTCCCTGGAACAGATCTTTTAGAAATACGTGCATTGTTATATTTAGTAATAATTCTGAATATTTATTAATTCTATATTAATTTTTTAATGGTGATATAAACTATATAGTAAGAGAAATGGGAGCTGCCCCATTAGAATAGGCTGGGGAACAATGAACAAGCTGCTGCAGAGTTTAGTGTGTTGTGTGCGCTGCTGCTGGAAGAGGAGGCTGGCCTGTAGTGGGGCACTGAGGAGGTCTTTTTCTGCAAGAAGCACCTAAACAGAGTTAACAATGTTTTCTTTGAAAAGCTGAGTCTTGTGATTAAGACTCTCACATAGTTTTGTTATGGTTGTGTGTGGTCCCTGTAACAAGGGACAAAGCTTTAACTCAAGCTGTGTTAGAAGCCTCTTGTTTGTGACTGCAACATACCACTAGTGTGCTGGCAATAAAACACATATAGTCTGCCCAGGAAGGTCATCCCAGTGTAAGGAGTGTGTCATAAACAGATGGTTAAGGGTTAATGCCTCTTTTACCTGTAAAGGGTTAAAAAGTTCACCTAGCCTAGCTAACACCTGACCAGAGGAACGAATGGGGGAACAAGATGTTTCAAAAGGAAGGAGGGAAGTTTTTCCTTTGTTTGAGAGTTTTCCAGTTTCAGCCGGAGTGAAAAAGATCAAGGAACCAGCCTCTGATCAGAGTAGTAAGTTTTAGAAAGGAATAAATAGGTTTATGTTTATTTTGTTGTAGCCTGTCTTATACAAATTGAGGTAGAATCAAATTGGGTATTTGAGTATTTTTTTTGTGTAACTAAATTTGTGCCCAGGGGAACATCCTCTGTGTTCTGAATCTGTTGTCTGTGAGAGTAACTGGTATGCTAATCCCTCCCAGAGGGTTTTCTTTTACCTTTCTTTTCTTTAATTAAAAGCCTTTTTTCTTAACACCTGATTTATTTTTCCATGTTTTTTAGATCCAAAGGGATTGGATCTGGACTCACCAGGGATTGGTGGGGGGAAAGGAGGGAGGATGGTTAATTTCTCCTTGTTTTAAGATCAAAGGGGTTTGGATCTGTGTTCACCAGGGAATTGGTGAAGTTCTTCAAGACTACCCAGGGAAAAAGGGGGTCCTTTGGGGTGGTGGCAGCGATACCAGATCTAAGCTAATTAAACTTAGAAGTGTCCATGCAGGTTCCCACATCTGTACCCTAAAGTTCAGAGTAGGGAAGGAACCTTGACAGGGTGGAATCCTGAAACAGACTGTAGGTGATATATAGTACCTGTTATGGCCAATTCCCTTCCCAGCTGCCAACATAGTAGGGAAAAGGTACCCAGCCAGGATGCCTTGTGCCATGTCAATGCTTGGCTATAGTCCTGAACTATTAAGGCTGTTTGTAGCTGGCATAAAATTAGAGCGTACCTCAGGCTGCTCTAGGATAAGTGCAGGGCAAAGGGATTGCACAGATGCACCATCAGGATTGGGGGATTGCAAGAGCAGCTTTAAACCATTTTTCTGTACACCCCCTTGGCCTATGTTGCATGGAGATCAGACGCACATAAGTATCTGGAATTTTGTGTTCATCTGCTCCCCAAAATAATATGAGGTCCCAATATGCCCCTATTATAAATTCCACTGACTCTATTCATTCAACAGAGCCACAGGAGAGATGAGTCTAGACCCAACTCTTTTCAAGGAGCATATTTAGAATATTCTTCATCTGGGCTGAAATAATTTTTTATTGTGTTTGATGTTTTGCAACCATCTGCTGTTCATTTAAATTTCACCCACACATTGCGATGTGGAAATGCAATATTTATTCTTTTTTCATTTATTTTTTTAATTTAAAAAGTCTGATTGGATTTTTAGAAAAAGACAGAAATAACCAATTTCAGGAAGCAGTGAGTACAGAATACCAACAAATCTGCTAATAGGTCAATAGATACATCAAAAACTTTGCAAGTAAAGCCACCTGCATGAATTCTGATCAACCTGGTGCAAGTCAGTTGACTTCAAAGGAGATATTCCAGATCAGAATCCATCCCAATGACTAAATAGTGAAATCTCTCATATGTCCCAAGGGAAGAGATTTGCAAAATTTAATCGCATAGTAGAGATGATTTTTAACTAAAGGTCGCAAAGGATGTTGTACTGAAAAACAAAAATAGAGAAACCCACTGAAGCTCAAATAATAACAAACAGCAATAATGTCTGCATTTGATATCACCACATTCTTTTAAAGATGCTCTTATCAATTCATTTTAGGCTTAAAAATGTAGGTTTGGCTCCAAAAATGTTTCTGGTTGCACTGAATGGATGGAAGGGTAATAGACATTGGTTAACAAGGTTAATTTAAAGTTCCTGGGTGTAGTGAAGAGTGGAGGCCCAGTACATAGTTCTTGATGCTCCCAAAATGTGTTGTACAAGGTTTGTGTTTGACAGCATCTTTTCTGAATATTTTTTGCACCATATGGAAGAGTTACAACATGCCTTCTGCAGCAGATTTCTATGTCTACATATCCACATTCATAAATGTTAAGGCTAAAAGGGTCCATTCTCAAGGAAAAGGAGAACTGTCTTCAGTTCAGGAAACATATGCTGGAGGTCTCATGTAGCTGGTAGTCAATCATTAGAGCTTCTGAAATTTTGAGATGATAATTTTCTAACTGAAAAGGTATTGAACCCAGCAGGATGTAATTATTTTGGACCTCATTATGAGGAATAAAGATGAATTCAACACTGAACTGGAAGTGGGTGGTGTTGCCTATAGACAAGTGGTCAGGACCTGATTACATTTTGTGTGGGCAGAGGATGATCCCAACCAGTCATGTATACACCTGGTGCTTTGAAAGGGCTAATTTCCCAAACTGAGGAAAATTTATAAGTGAAATTGATTGGGATGAAAAATTTAGACAGAGAGAGGGGAATGAAAATTGGGAATTATTTAACAAGTTTATTAGATGGCCAAAAAGCTGTGATTCTACAATCAAGAGAGAACAACTGACTAAAAGCCTCTCCTGGTTCAATGGCAAAGTGAAGGCAGCAGTTAGAATTAAAAAAGTAATATGTAACATATGGAAAAGGGGGCAAATATATAGCAGTCCTTATAAGTTTTAAATTCAGAAGTGCAGAAAATTGATAAAGGATGCTAAAAACATTAGGGGGAAATCCCTGGGAACAGAGTTGGGGCAGCTCGGATCACTTTTTAAAACCTCAGCCTAAATGTATTGGTCTCACTTCTCTTATTGTCTTGCACCTTTGTTTACATTGCTATAAATGACAACATGAGTGCAAAATAGGTATAGGAACTCATTTCTCCACTCATTTACACCAGTGGTAGCATCTCAAAGCCAGTTTGCATTTACCTTCCACAATTATAAAGGACTACAATTATATAATATATATTCCACAGGTGATCTTGGTCTGCTTTTTTTATTCCCTCTTCAAAACAACTTTAGCTATTATTCCTACCACTGTGAAGGATTCCTCATTTATTCTTCCAGCGCATGCTCTGTTGAAGCTATTGCTGTAAAGAGCTATGTTGTAGTTGCACCACTGCCCTCTACTGTGGAACCAGAAACTGTCTGACGTATCTCAGAGCCCATATCTGCTCTAGCAAAAGGATTCATCTGTAGCCCAGCTGATGGCGAGACCTGTGGTTTGATAGGTAACCCACTCGTTACCCCGTTCAACGTAAGTTTCCAAATAGCACAGTGTTAGCCAGAGACAGCTGAGAAAGCCTGGTTGTCAATAGATTTGTTCTACACATTAAAAATGCATGAGAGCAAGACATTTCTTGTAATAGTAACACGACAACTGGAGAAGGAAAAGAAAAGACACAAAAAAAGAAAACTTAAGAGCTTCTTGTATGCATTTATTCCTTTTTCCTTGTATCACCTACCATCTGCCACTTATATCCCACTGTAACCCTTCTGCCCTTGAGTTGGCCAGCCAATGAACCTGGGACATACATACCACCCCCCGGCCTCTAGGAGCAATACTTCCACTTGCAAGCACGGAGTCTGAGTGTAGCAAAATCCTTTTAATGAGGAGGGAACAATTGTGCATCAATTGGAGAAACACCACACGGATTATAAACAAACCATAAGCAAAAAACCCACTCCCACGTACGTTTGGCAATGTCTTCTCCCCCTTAGGATCTTATGTCCAATCACCCCAAGTCCAACAACCCGAAATCTCTCATCATGCCATCCAGAGTTCAAAAGTTTATCTGCAGAGTTTTACCCCCAGCCTGGTGAAATGGGAGGGGACACACGGGGTAAGGGCACCTTACGTGGCCAGGGCAACTGCTTGCTCTCACATGGAGTTCTGCTGCAGCCTTCACCAATGACAGCTCCACTACACCAGCTGTGCCGCTCCTCCAGCCAACCTGTGAGCCACTCTAGCCATCCCCACAACCGCTCCACTCTCTCACTGTCCATGGGCTGCTCCGACATGCTGCACAACTTCTCCGCTCTACACCACTTACGTAGATCTCAGTTCCCATAGTTAGCACAGCACTCAGTGATCTCCAGCTCTGTGAAGCTTAGCTGTTTAGTGATTTCTGCTTAGCAGGGGAGCCCGGTTCTGGTGCACCATTGGCCTCAAGTCGATTCAGCTCAGCAGCCTCTAATGGATTCTAATGGAACAAAATTAGCTCTACTCTCAACAGTAGAGATAGGAGGATGTGCAATTGGTGTTCCATGCCCTCAAAAGGGGGGCCATACCATAGATACACACACAGTCCTCAACCTCTCTCATTTCACTGGTTTGGCACCCATGTCCCTTGTCTAGCAAGTGCTATTAATTGATGTTGAGACATCTGTCATAAAGCAGTCTCATAGTTGCTCATTTCACATATTACAGGGTGACAACACTTTATTCCTCCTGCCCCAATAACAAAGAAATTGGGGATCCCAGAGCTGTCAAAATAACCATCCCAGGCTGCCATGGGCTATGCTAGGTGGGGTGGGTGTGCCAATGCAAATCCCTAAAATTCTTTTCCACACTCCCCATAATTCACCACCAGATGTCAGGGTAGAGCTCATCCTGATTCTGCTTACATCACCATTTTACCAACGTCTTACTCTTGTGTTCTCTGTCTAACTTAAGTGCTCAGGACAAGAGCTTTCTCCTGTCATCAGTGTAAAGCATCCTGCATACTTCATACATAGTGCTATACAAGAAGTAGCTATAGCAATTTCCCTGCTTAGGTTTCAGTATATGTCCCATCTTCTCCAGTGCAGGAAACCATGCAAAAGTATGTAGTGGAGAAATCATGCTGTTATAAGTGCAAGGGCACAGGTGAAAGTAGAAGCCATCCAGGAAATAGTCATTTCTTGTGCATCCCCCCCAAAAACTTCTGTTCATGCAAAAAGATTTTTGAAACCAGGGGTGAAAGGCAGGTTTCTTATAGCTCTGGACCCTGTCATGGTCCATGATGACCAGCCAGCTGTGGTGCAGATAGAGCTAGCATTCAGTGCATTAATAGATCTTAATGTGAATTACAGCAACCAAACCTATTTGTATTTGCAGTTGACCAGATGCAGGCAACTGGCTACAATTGGGTTTTAATAGGAGGTGGCTTCTTGCCATGTGGACTGTAAGTGGTTTGGTCTGAAGAATGGGGGCCTGTATTTAGAGGAAAAGTTAGCGACTTTATGTGAGAATCACATCCATTGTGATCTAAGTAGTTTTGTTTTATGAGCAAGATTGATAGCTGGCTTATTTTGAGGGCTTAACTACTCTTTAACGGGGAGCAGAGTTAGGGTGGTATTAATTCTCTCCCAGCATATGACATAGTAAAACAAATGCTACACACTTAAGCTGAAGGCAACAGCTAACAACCAAAATGCCATAAAAACAAAAGACTGCCCGTAATCACTGACATTCCCAATCCTCAGACAATAGCGTATCTGCAGCTGTAACGACATTGGATTGGTCTACTCCAAAGCATGAGCCTTAGAGAATTGTTGTTTTGAGAAAGAGAATGGTAGGGTCCTTATGGTAACCTGAATAATAGCTAAAGTCCGCACAACAGAAGCAGCAGGTTTGGGAATATAAAAGTTAAATGTGGAAGGCTATAATCCCGGTCCAAAGTCCATTTAAATCAATATAAAAACTCCCATTCACTTCAGTAGTTTTTGGATCAACCTTTGAACGAACACCTGCGGTTAACTGAAGACAGCAAGCCTACCAGTAAGGGGCATCTCAACAGTAGAGAATGACAGAAAAATTTGCCTCTGCCTATCATTTCTTGCATGTTGATGATGGCATTAAAATATCACATGGTGTGCAGAAGTCCACCTTACTGCTCTATCTCCTCCTTATATGGAGGTTATCATTAAAAAGACAGATTTTTCCAACAGTTACACAGAGCAGAGGCCGAGAAAACATCTTTTTTTCCTATTTTCAGAGTAGGAAAAGAATGAGGTGACTGATATCTCTTAGCAAATATGGGCTTCTTAAGTGGAGATGATGGCCATTACCATAGAAATACTACGGCAAATGGAAAAGTGTGTGGTAAATGCTGATTTTCTAGTGGACATAATGCAGTGTATATAGCAATGCCGGCTTTTAGCCATGATCCCAGGCATTCCAAGACTATGATATAATGGATAGAAAAGATCATTTATATTCTAGGAACCACCACAGATCATTGAAGAGAAACCCAACAAGACACTTTTTAATTAAATAAAGATAATGTAACTCTTTCGCCAAGTGCTTCTGAGAGGAATAAGGTGCAGGTTGACATGACACAGTGATAGTCCCTTCTAAGGATGCTTTTTAACTGGCTAAATTGTTTGAAGACATGATGTAGCTCACAATGAAATAATAGAAGCCAGTTTAGTTGCTTCACATCTGAAGAAATGATAGACACGTATAGCCAGATCCTTGGCTGGCATAAACCAGCAATAGTTCCATTGACTTTGATGGAGCAATATTTTACACAAGGATCTGGTCCCTGAGTTAATTATGGTGCAGGAATGAAATCAGAGAGGGAAGTCTCAATTAATAATTGACAGAACCCAAGAAAAGGACAGATGACAGTTTACAAACACACATATATCTACAGAGAGAGAAAGAGAGGTAAGCGTACACTAAAAGATGCATTTAATAGGAACCCCACAGTCTCAGTCCAAATAGAGGCTAAGGTTGTCTGCATCTGAAACAAAAGGTGAAGTCACTTCTAACAAACAGGATCATTGGTACGGATGATGAGTGATCTGTCTTGCCGAGACACCTTCTGGCTAGAATAAAGATGAAACTGTAATTTGTACCTTCATCCCACTGGTTCTCTCCTCAACTATTGCTAACTAACAACAGGAAACAAATATCTGCCGATATTGTGGCCTGGATAGGATCAGCTACTACTCTGAAATCTGTGGTGATAGTAGAATTCCATACAACAAATTATTACTCTAGTGGGGAAGAGTCTTTGCATAGTGTTCATGACCAAGGATCTAGTACAGAAAGGCGTGCATTGCTGTCGCCAGGGTAGATACACTGGGAGGTGCCTATGCCTGGTTACCGAAGTATTTTACTTCTCGTAATTGTTAACTCTTTAATTACATGTGAATTACAAAGGGTCTGATCTGCAGTTCACTGAAGTCAACTGAAGAGTCTTTCCACTGAATTCAGTGGGTTTTGGATTAGGCTCACAGTGAGATATTCACCCATTAAATCCTGTATCAGAGAGCAAACATAAAACATTATTTCTTTCTTCAAAGTGTAGGTTGCTCAGCTATCAGTTCCATCTCTAGAAAGGGCAGTCATGTGGCCATCTGGATGATCACAAGAAAAGGCAGGGCATATCCCAAACCTCCATTAAAGTATTGACATCAAGGTTCCAATTCCCATTGGCCTAATCTGTGATGTTCACATCTGGATTTGACTCCCTCTCTAAACTTCCCAAAGTCCGGGCATATTGTCATTTTAGGCTTCTGTTTAGTCCTTGAAGGAGATTAGGATGAAGAGAGTTTGGGCTTGGATCTGAGCTCCTGACAGTGGCATTAGGAAAGGCATTCCACTTCCAGCCCAAATCTGCTACAAACCTCCTCAAAGATTCAGACAACGTGGAGCTTGGGTTTGGATCTGGATCCTTCTGGAGTTTTAGAACTAGTGTCCCGCTTCTCACCCAACACGTCTATGAACAACCGTAGAGATACAGCAGAGGAAGAAACATGAGTTCAAACAAGTTCCCTCGTAACTGCAATGCATCTGAAATGTACTGATGAAAGATTTATTAATGCTGTACAAGGCAGGCTGTCCTCATCTTAACAGATCCTACAGCTTACCAAGCTCTCTCTTGTTTAGTAGGTCATTAAAGTGAAAACTGCACTTTAATAGGAAGGGATTCTTAACCTAACTGCAGGGGAGACAATCATAATTTTTTAACTGCCTTAGATAACAATACCAAAAGAATAAATATCAAATAGGATGCACCTTCCTCTCTCTTGCCCCTCTGATGATGCAGATTAGTAGGCACAGCTCAGCTCAAGAAAGAGGCAGCAGCCGTGCTCTCTAGGGGTTCTCATCCATAGTGTCAAGTTGGATCTCGTGCTGGGAAATGTCAATAGAACAGCTCTCTCTGGAGAGAAACAGCCACTTTGCCAACAGTTACAGAGATACTGGTACCGAAACACTGAGAATTAGCACTGAAATGGTTTGGAAGCTATCTAGTTATATAAGAAGATAAGAACGGCCGTACCAGGTCAGACCAAAGGTTCATCTAGCCCAGTATCTTGTCTTCCAACAGTGGCCAATGCCAAGTGCTGCAGAGGGATGAACAGAACAAGGAATCACCAACTGATCCATCCCCTGTCACCCATTCCCAGCTTCTGGCAAGCTATATCTATGGCAATATCTATGCACACACACGATTATCTAGGGGTAGACTCTGCCACCCTTACTCACCCGGAGTGGACTCACTGAAAACAATAAAAATCATTAACGGAATAAGGTCTTACTTGATAGGAGAAAACTGATCACAGTCTGGGGTCCTAATAAAAATTTATTCTCAAGGAATGTAGCAGATCTCTGCAGTTTTCTTTTAAGTGGGCCAATTGGACCTCTCAGTGGATAATTGTAGCATCCCTGTAAGCAGATGCAGCTTATTCAATTAGCAGTCTGGAATTCAAATTACTGTAATTGCTTAGCATTTATTAGTGTGAATTATTGTAGGGAGCCCTGTGTGGGAGGCACTTTGTGGGGAGGAAAATCCAGAGAGGTGAATGTCATGAAGTTTTCCCCCAAGTCATTCTGTCAACGTGCAGCAGATTTTGCCACTCTGGCCTTGTGCAGCAAGGAGCCATGCACATCCCAAAGTGCAGATTTCAGGGACTCTGAGGTACACACAGAGCCACCTACAAAAGGCTGTTTGTTCCTTCTGCCCCCCTACTCCCCTTCATCTCTCTGGTAGCTTGGATGTGATGGAACCACATTTCCCAGTGAGGAAAGGGCCCCAACATGGAGGGACAATGATATAGACATTTTCAGGCTAACTAATGCAGGTACTGGGAGAGGCAAATCCTCCCTAACCCAGCTCTTAGCCCACCCATCCCACATGGGCACATCCCAGAGCCAGGGAGGATTATCTGGGGCAGTAAGGACCAATTCAGTAGAAGCTTTGCATAGGAGGGAGGATACCTTTGCACAGAAGGTCCCCCTGCAGTGCAGATCCTGGATCAGAACATCCCAAACTCTGGATGCTATGGTCATGCTGATGGGGACACTTAAATCACTAGCCAGAAATGAACTCTGAGGCTTTGAATAAATTAGTGGCCAGGGATATGCCTACCTGAAGCTTCTGAAAAGGTTTTGTCCATTGTCCATTCCCAAAGAAGGGCTCTTTGGGCTGAATGCCTCCATTTGTTTTGATTTTTTACACCATCCTATCTGAGCACCCGAACTGAAATGGGGTACTGATAGGCTATGGAGGAAATGCTACATGCTAGCGTTTGGCCGTTTCTGAATGTCTGCTTGGCATGGCCACAACAGGTGATCCAGCCTTTAGTTTAAAGAGATTTTAAAACAATAGAAAATGCTGAAGCCAAAATTAGAGAATCATGTCTACATAATAAACACCCAAAAGAAGTAGACATGTTTGGTTCAGTAGGTCATTTTCTCTCCTCCCCACTCAAAAGAAGAGGATTTTCTCAAATAGAAGTTTTAAGTGGTAAGAAAATTGGAACAAAAATGTCATTTTGGCTTTTTGTAGAGAAAGGTTGAAGTGACTTCTTGTCTGATGCTAACTTTAGCCGCTACTGCCCTAAGGTTCCACTTATAGGGCAAGAAATAAATGATAAAAAAAAACCCCTCTGATGTGAACCAAAAGATAGTTTCTTCTTTTTCTTCCCAATGGCAGTAAGAGGTGCTGGATGGTCAGCCCTAAAGATTGAAATCCTCCAGCCACAGACAGTGACAATACCATCAATATGCCTCAACCTTGTTCTTGAAGGAGCATCTGCAGGTGTGAAAGGGGAGGTCAGACCCAATAACCCTACTCAGTACTTAGCCTCTCTGCTTAGTCTGCCCACAGTGGGGAAGCTATTCTCACTAACCATCAGTGTTGCCAAGTCCACGATTTCTTAGTGGAATTGGACTACTTGTGAACACCAGTCTGGGTATTCTTTGAGCAATCGTGGGTTATGGTATTTTGGGTTAGTTGGCTTATAGTCCGCTACACGTAGGGATGAATAAATTTAATTGGATAAAAAAAATAAATAAAAATAGTTGTAATTCAGAAATTGGGCCCACATACATGAAGGCCTTGGGGGAGATGCCAGACAATGGGTGAATTCAAAATGCACTATGTCCCAAAATGTAGTGTCCCTTTTTTCTAATGAGATTTGTATGTAGGATTACATTGGCTTACATCCCAAGGAGTGTGTTAGGTGGGCATGTCAAAATGGTGACAATATAAGTATTATTATTATTATTATTATTATCCACTTAGTCAATCATGCATCATGGCAAGAAGGCAAATTATGGAAAGAAATACCACAAAGATTGGGAATGAGATAACCTCTTAATAATGGATAAGGAACGTGCCCATGGATGAATCAAAAGCCATGTGCAAGTACTGCATATGGGAATTACAAGCACATCATAGAGATCTTGTTGTGCACAGAGAACAGATAAGCACTTTAAAAAATACTACTCTGTTTTCAAATTCAAGAATGTTGTTTGGCTCCAGAATCAAGCCAATACATGTTGGGTGTTCGGTGAAAATTGACAAGCTTAAACTAGCTGCTTACATTACTTGTCACTTAAGTATTCTCAACTTTGACCATCTTGGACCTATAGTAGCTGAGGTATTATAGTAAGACAGAAGTGAATTTTGTCAACATTTAGTTCATGATCACTTTGCTGGGTGAAGATGCAGAATGCATCACACAATGTTTGCTAACATTTCTTAAAGAGAACAATAACAGGTTTGTAATTGTATTGATCTAGCTACTGATGGCTGCAACACAATGTGTGGCAAAAATAACTCTGGTATCCAGGCTTCATGATCTTCATCCAAACATGATGTTTATCAAGCGTGTGTCATCTTTGCAACTTTGTTAATCAACAGCAATTACATTGCTTCCTCGAAATATTGATTTTATGATTTCACAAACATACAATTGGGCTTTTCACAGCACTCTGCATCTGAAATCGTACTGTGAGCTCTACGCTACTAACATGGAAACACCACTGAAGATACTGCAACTTTCTGACACTAGTCTCTGTGTGAACAGAGTTCTTGATCAACTTGACAAACTGAAGCTAAACTTTCAGATAGCCAAAGACAAAGAAAGAAACGACGATGCCAAACTTCTTTATCATAGGTACAGTGATCAGGTGAACAACATTTACCTGATTTTTCTACGTCCAATCCTCCAGGAAGTCTGGAGGATAAATCAAATGTTTCAGCTGGAAAGTGCTAATATAAGAAAGCTGCTGCAGAAATTGATGACATTCTACCAGAGCCTGTTGGTGAGAGTTGTGAAACCTTATGTTTTTGAGAGCTGGACTGCTGTGTTAAACTAAGACATCATCTCTGAGTCAAATTACTTATCGCTTTGCGCAGTCGATTTTGGAGTTGCTTTTCAGCTGGACCTTTCAAAATGCACACTAACTGTCCCTGTTGTCAAAGATGTCTAAAGTAGGTATAGAGATTTCGTGTTGGAGTTTGTGAAACAGAGATTGCCACAAAGTGTCCAGGTGATTGAATCACTTGCAATACTAAGTACTCGTGCTCAGCCCTGCATGACCTAGATTGATTGAGATCTCATTTTTGCCATTGTTTTGTGGAGAACTTGGGCAGTTGGAGCAGCAGTGGAGAGTTTTGCCTATGGTTCACTGGCATCATACTCAGGACAATTAAGTAGCGCAGTTTTGGGTTGAAGTTCTCGAACACAAGGATATTGCTGGGGGCAAAGACTTTAGTGAACTTGGCTTGCTTTCTCTTTCATTGCTGTCGCTACCTTTTAGCAATGCTGCAGTTTCAAGATTGTTGTCTCAGATGAACTTGATAAAAACAAACCTGTGCAACAAGCTGCAAGAGGAACTTATAGAAAACAATCTTTGGGTTTGGGTGTAAATGCAACGACATAAAATCTGTTCTGAACAGCTTGCGCCAACGAAAGAAAGGATTGTACTGATCACTGCTGATTTGTATGGCCAGCAGCAGAAACATTTTATTTCCGATGAAGACTGCGAGGATGAAATGTTGTCTTTTAGAGACTAACAGTAATAAATTCAATACAAAATATAGACATTGATTATTATCATTGAATGCAATTATAAATACATATAATAATGTTATTGTTGGTTGTGACATCTGAGCTTGGGCGACAGCCTGAGCTGTGGGACCCTCCCAGATTGCAGGGTCCTAGAGACTGGGCTCCAGACCAAGCATCTACACTGCAATTAAACAGCCCCACGAGGCTCAGTCAGCTGGCCCAGGCCAGCCGTGGGTTTCTAACTGCAGTGTAGACATAGCCTCAGAATCCAGGACAGTTGATTCAGGCTTGGCCTGCGGGACTAAAAATAAAAAGAGTAAAGACTTCCTCTCACTCTGGGTTTCGGAGCCCAGGCTCCAGCCCAAGCCCGAGCTATTCTTAGCACCCCATGAGCCCAAGCCAACTGACCCAGGCTCTGAGACTCAGCACCATGAGTTTGTCTTTGCAGTGTAGACATACCCTAATATGCAGCAACAGATTCTGTACACTCGAGACTGAGACTGCTGGGAAGGAGAGGAATCATTCTTCCCCCACTTGGGAATCACCACTAGCTTAATGGATTGGACTCTCTCCCTCAACCTATTATATATCATTGCAAGCAATGCCTCCAAGACACTAATAAAGAGAAAACTCAATAGTATTGGCATGATAAAGTGAAAACTATTAATAAGAAAAGTGAGACTATCATACTCGTTACATTCAAGTGCATGAGAAAGAGCACAGTATGTGTTGCTGCAGTTGGGGGAATTATACTACAAGGCCGATCAATTTCGGTGCCGAGTTTTTTTCCTTAGTGAGTAATTAGAATAAATAACGCTGACTGTATTTAAATAGTGAGGGTACTAAGGAAAGAAGAGTAGATGATGGCAAGCATATGGATCATTTAATTTATTTGTCAATTACAACTGACACATTGAGTATGGAAATCTGCAAGTCATCTATTATTTTTCATGGTCCATTTTACAGCTGTGTTTATTATGATAATAAATAAATACATTATCTCATTAGGCTGGTATTGCAAAAGCCTTGTAAGTAACCTTCCCGCCATCACCACTGCATGTGACAACAAAGGGAGCATTTTTTTTAATGCTCACTGAGGACAAGGTAGATCTGTTTGGCATGGAAAAGCCTGGAGATATCCAGTAGGTATGACAATATGCAGTTGTAGCACGGTGCACATTCACCCCTGCAGTGCCTCCTGCTGGTCGTTCTTGGGAATTAGCTCTTTGACCCAGGAGTGCATTCTATAGGCCAGTGATTTGCTTGCCATTGGCCCCCATGTCCTTCCCAGGACCCCGGTACCCTTATCCCAGGGTTCTGCCTCCTGCAGTCCCCCACAGTCTTACTGGGTTTCCCCCACCCCAGGGGAACCCCCCACTCTCTATCCCCACAATACCTCAGTCGTGGCTACTGCCAGTCTCTATTTAGCCCCCGCGCCCCGGGGCAGACTGCAGTGTATCAGCCAATCATCACAGGCAACAAGGGGTGTGGACTGGCTGCCTTTATTCACCCTCCGGCTGCCCCTCTGCAGGCCCAGTACCTAGGAGGCCTAGAACTTGGCCCTGCAGCCTGAGGAGTTGCTGGCCTAAGGCTTCCCAGCAACTAAGGCCTTTCCCCAGCCCAGCCCCCCTCTAAGTCCCCTGGGTGAGCTCCCCAGCAGCCAGATCTGTCTCCCTCTCAAGTCAGAGAGAGACTGCTCCTTCTGGCTTCCCTGGCCTTCTTATAAGGCCCTGTTGCTCAGTTTGGGGCATGGCACCCAGCTGCAGCCACTTCCCCCAGTCAGCCAGGGTTTTATTTTGCCCAGCCAAAGCCCTCTGCAGGGCTTTTTCAAGCCCTCCAGGGCCGGAGCGGGTGCTCACCCTGCTACAGCAGTCCCCGTGGGGTTACTTTCCTCAGCCAGGGTAACTTGCAGGCCTATTGTTTTGTAGCCTCCACTTGTGAAAACGTGACTTTTTCTGTCTGCAATAAATATATATTACAAACACACACCAGGGGATACAGCTCAGGCAGAAAAGTTCATCATGTTTTAAGTACCATAAGGTAGGGATTTGATGGAGGGGAGACAACAATGATCTGGACAAACTGGAGAAATGGCCTGAAGTAAATAGGATGAAATTCAATACGGATAAATGCAGAGTACTCCACTTAGAAAGCAGCAATCAGTTGCACACATACAAAATGGGAAATGACTGCCTAGGAAGGAGTACTGCAGAAAGGGATCTGGGGGTCACAGTGGAGCACAAGCTAAATATGAGTCAACAGTGTAATGCTATTGCAAAAAAAGCAAATATCATTCTGGGATGTATTAGCAAGAGTATCATAAGAAAGATGCGAGAAGTAATTGTTCCATTGTACTCCGCGCTAGTTAGGCCTCAACTGGAGTATTGTTTCCAGTTCTGGGTGCCACATTTTAGGAAAGGTGTGGACAAATTGGAGAAAGTCCAGAGAAGATCAACAAAAATGATTAAAGGTCTAGAAAACATGACCTATGAGGAAAGATTGAAAAAAAATGGGTTTGTTTAGTCTGGAGAAGAGAAGACTGAGGAGGGACATGGTAACACTTTTTAAGTACATGAAAGGTTGTTTCAAGGAGGAGGGAGAAAAATTGTTCTTCTTAGCCTCTGAGGATAGGATAAGAAGCAATGGGCTTAAATTGCAGCAAGGGCAGCTTAGGTTGGACATTAGGAAAAACTTCCTTGCTGTCAGAATGGTTAAGCACTGGTATAAATTGCCCAGGGAGGTGGTAAAATCTCCATCATCGGAGATTTTCAATAGCAGGTTGGACAAACACCTGTCAGGGATGTTCTAGATAATACTTAGTCCTGCCATGAGTGCACGGGACTGGGCTAGATGACCTCTCAAGGTCCCTTCTGTTCTATGTTCTATGACAACCAACTAATATTGTACTTCAGTTCAAAAGTTATATTTACAAGCATGGACAGGTAGATTTGTTGCATTCTCCTTTAAACAATCTGCTCCTTCCCTATACTAGGTTGTGGTATGGAATCACATAATTAGAGCTGGGAAGAGAACCGAATGACAGGAGATTGGTCCAGCCTCACTGAATGGTTACTTTTCCTTGGTGGCTTTTTTCTCACACTCCAAAAATGTAGTGTAGATAGATGGAGGTATGCTGATTTGCACTAACTCAAGTTCTAGCCCCCCAGTCTATGGGATTGCAAAGAAAACCTTCAAACTGTGACCATAGGATAAACTATTGCAGAGATATCTGCCTGAGGCAGAACCAGTAGGGCTCAGGAGTGTGAACTGACCTGCTCCAATTCAGAGAAAATGAACCCCAGTGAGCCCAACTAAAAATGCTCAATGTTCACACTGCTGATCCAAACCCACCAACCATTTTTTGACAATCCACACAACCCACTGGCATCCCAAATGGGTCAAACTTAAGTTATGGGGGGAACAAGGTGGTGGCAGGTTGTTTCATGCCCCACTGTCAATGCTAGCTTCTTTGTCGTAGCACGTTCTCCAGTGTTTTGTCCAGTTCAGTTTGGAAAAAACAACCCTCTTAAGTGTTGGGGCTTCCACCACTTTCTCCAGGAAGTTATTCCAGTCTCTCACTAAGAGTCTTGCTGCTAGAAAAGTGATTCTGACATTGAACCTAAATATTCCTTTCCTCTGTTTGCCTCAGCTGACCATCCCCTTCGTCCTATTCTAACTGATTGCACTCTTCCTTTCTGTTTAAACTTAAGTACACAGGAAGATGCTCAAATCATATGGATTTCCCTACACTAAACACTCACTGGTTGCAAACAGTTGTTCTACAAGCAAATAAATTCCATTTGGGGGAATAAAAACCACAAGTGGAAATTCAGTGTTAAAACTGAGAAAGAAGCTACTTGAAAGACTAGAAGCAGTGACTGAAGGTTGAACTCTGCACCTTCCATGACTACGCTTTACAGTTTTCATTTACACATAATGTTATTTGGGCTGATATTACACCATATAATACCAACTCGCACATAATAATTGTCCCGCAATTTTGAAATGAAACGGATGAAAGTTCTGTGCTTTGAAGCCCTTGAGGTATGACTGTTATTACATGATTATGATGATAGTAGCTCCCTTGCCAGTTTGGGGACTTGAGAAAAGCAGCTCTGAGCCACTTGCACAGAGGAACTGAAACGGAGGCTGTCTGTAGGGTGACCAGATGTCCCGTTTTTAAAGGGACAGTCCCATATTTAAGCCCTCCTGCTGGTGTCCTGACTTTCTTGAAAATGGGCAAATTGTCCCATATTTTCTGTTCCCCCCCAATCAGTACTGGCAGCTCCTGCTGCCAACCAGATCCCTGCTTGCCAGCTGCCCACCCACCAGCAGTGAGGGAGGGGGTTCAATGGCCAATGACAAGGATGGGTGTGCAAGGCTGGTGATGGGACAAAGATGCAGTGCATGGGGCCAGCCACTCCCCCTGCTGTGAGCTGTGGAGGCTGGAGTGCACTGACAGATGCTAGGCAGCAGCTGGTTACGTGTCACCTCTGCTGCCCATCCACTGGCCCTTTACATGCTCCCCCTCTTGCTGTCCTCTCCCTGCTTTGCCCCTTCTCCCCCGCAGCTTCTCCATATCCCCCCTCGGTGGGACATGTCCCACTCCCAGCGCTGTGCTGAGAACCAGACCCTGGTCGGAGTGCTTAGCTCACCAACAGCCTGGCTGGCAGGCTCCTTCCTTCCCCCATTGCCCCTGGCTGGACCAGCGCCCCAGGAAAGCCCAAGACCTTCCAAGCCCAGGGCTCTGGGCAGGAGGAGCCGAGCCCTGTGTGTGCCAAAGGCCCACACAGCACTGCCACAGGGCAGCCCCTCTGCCTCTCAGCTAAGCTCTGGAGTGGCCGGAGAGGAGGAGCAATTTCCAGCCTGTTCATGCCCCAAACCTACAGTCTCCACAGCAGCCCTCAGGGCAGGGACTTCGCACCCTCTTCCCCCACCCCCGTCCCACCCTAAGTCCTGACCCCAGGGAGTGTGGGGCTGCTCCATCCCCTAGGTACCTTCCCCTACTGAGCCATCTCTCTGCCTGGGTTCGCTGAAGCCCCCGCAATCAGGTTCCCTGGGCCCTCATGCACAGTGCATCCTTAAGGCTTAACCCCTTCCTGCCCATGCTGTAGCCAATGGAGGCTGGGTTACATCTGCGGCCGGGTTATGTCAGTGGCCAGCAACAGCCTGGTGATGTCAGCTGCCTTTCAACACTGTGTGGACAGGACGGGACAAGATGCTTTCGACCACAGGGGAGCAGTGAGGGGAGAGGGGGAAGAGATAAGCTCTGCAAAGACACGGGCCAGGTCATTCCTTTCCCTCACTCTTCCCCTGCATCTGGAAGCAGCTCCCTTCCTTCCCGCACAGTGCCAAAGGGCTGCTACTGGCCACTTTCTGGTGTGAACCCTGGCAGAAATCTATGGAGGGAGTATGTGACCCTACATGCCCCCTCACACGTAGCCTTGGGAAGATGAGGTTTCAGGTACCAGGAGAGGTGGGTCCATCCTGGGGGCCCAGCCAGGCATAGAGGGCGGAGAGCACCAGGCAGGGAGGGTCGCGTCAGTCACCCCCCCATTTGACAGAGGTGTATGGGAGTGTGTGTGTGTGTGTGTGTGTGACCTCTCCCTGTGTGTGTATGTGGGGAGTAGGGGTGTGTGCCACCCCTCCCCATGTGAACCCTAAAGCCTTAAAGATAAGAAGGTAAATAAAAATAATCCAACTACGCAGTGTTGCTTTTTAACAAGGGCTCAGTCAATGATGTTAATTTGAATGTTTGTACTGCATAGTTCTGATTGATTGCTGTTGAACTCACTGGAATAGGAGTAATTTTATCAGGCGTTCCTTATTCAGCATAGGGAAATATGGTCACCCTAGCTGTCTGCCACCTCTGTGCTTGAAAGAGACTAACACAGCCTGTGGGAGCAGGGTCAGGAGTTCAACTGACAACCAGAGCTACCAGATGCAGGCCCTGGATAGGCTGCGCAGGGCTGGGACCTCCCAGAGGCGTGCGCTAACTCCTGGCAGGGACAGTTTTATGGCAGAGACTTCGCTGTCGGGAGTTGGGTTGCAGCAACTGGACGAGAAGTAGCCCAGGAATTGTTCCTCGTAGTAGAAGGGGAGATGTCATTTTGCCTGTCTTGGTCAGAGAGCTCAAGGTTCACCAGGACCACCCAGCTGCACAAAGGTGTGACTGAGTCCCAAAATTCTAGTGTGCCTGTGAGAACTGCATAATGGCTGATCCTAGATCCCACCTCCTCTAGAAGACAGGGAGAGCCACGCATTCAGGCCACCAGGGATGCATGCCACTTGAAAGGAAGAGCTATCAGCTCCCCAGTAGGGGGTAACAGCCTTTATCTGGCATTTAAATGATTGCTGATTGCTTGGTTAGCAGTTCATGGAATTGCAAACCCAGATTCCTCTGCCTTTTCTTTTGTGGTCATCCCTGGATCCTGCCCATTCCTCCTTTTATTTTATCATTTCCGTTGCCTGGAATAACCCTATCATCTGTTTTTGAGTCTTTGCAATTAGAATTTGTAATGCCCTAGCATTCATAGTGATTGTCCATTAGTTTATGTCCATTAGGGGCAGGCACTGACACACACACACAGTCCCTGCCCCAAAGAGCATACTGTTTAAATAGACAGGAGACAGAAAGGGTGGGAGGAGAGATAGAAGTGAATGGACTTGCCTGAGGTCATGCAGCTGGTCGATGGAAATGGAACCCATGTCTCCTGACTCCCGATCCAGGCCCAGTGTTTCTCAGCCAGGGAGTCGTGACTCCCAGGATAGTCAGGAAAGGCAACCTGAGAGAGTCACAAGGTGTTAAAAATAGTATTCAATCTAAGGCAAAGGAAATCTCACTCCCTGCACACACTTACCCTTCAAGGTCAAATGTTCTCTGTCAACCTCTCAAACGCATACACACATATCATTGATACATTTCTTATTCTTACCTTTATAGTAAATGTAAATAGGTCATGAAAATGTGATTTTGACTAAGAGGCTGCCCACTGGAAAAGGTTGAGAAACACTGTACTAGGCCACACCCCCTCCCTGGTCGGGTAAAAGGCTCACCGGTTTGACCCCCTGAAGTGTCCCAGGAATAGATCTCTCCAGCTACTGGAAGGAAAAGCATATCTGAGCCAGCTCAAATTGTGCACCTGCTTGTTGGGTCCACAATTATAACCCTGAGGTTTGCTGCTGTTTTGCTTCCACCTTGTCAGCTGGCAGGTTACAACTAGTGGAGGCCTCAGTTTGGAAGCTGATGAAAAAAATAATTGGAAAATGTTGCATAATATAAATTTCCAAGGTGCAACCAGCAGGGTCTCCAGGCACGTGGAACTGGGTGAAGAAGAGGACACAGGTCAAATTTAGGCCAGTTATTCTGAATGACTAAAGGACCAGAATCTTGCCTATGGTGGCAACCACAAAGCTAGATTCTCCCCAGAGAGGGTACAGCTCCATCCGGACCTGCAAGTACAAAGTCAACACTCCTGCTATTCCCACTCTGAGCTTATTCTGATTGCATGCTGCCCGTCAGATGGCATAATATAAATATGGCAGCGGATGGGTGGAGAACAACAAGGACATGTCATATGTGACCAAAGCCAGCCATGAACCCACACCACTGCATCAAAGTGTGGTGCCTAAACATACTGGACCCCTAAATCCTACTTGCTGGGTGTTATTCTGTGCATAGCCTTTAATTCATCACGACTGATTTTGTTGCAAATCAGTGCATAGCATTTCTCCATCTAGCTTTTCCCTTGCCCCTTATTTTTACTGGTTGCTGCTGGCACTGAGCTTCTGCTCTATAAAAGTAGCCAATTATAGCAACATGCCTCTCCCTATTTACTTGCAAGGATGTGGGTGAGGATTTGGTGGTTCTTTAAATCAGTATGTTTATCTGCTTCCACAGGCTTTTAGAGAATTGCAGGCTCAGGACAATGCTGATGTTTCCACTGATGTGCGGGGAGGCAACAGTGGGCTGTTGCTGCAGTTCAGATGTTTATTTTCCTGCTCAGAGAAAGGATAGGGTCAAGCAAGGTACAGACAAGCAAAAAAAGGCAGCTCTCCTCTGCATCTGCGGTAAAATACTCCCGGCATCAAGAACGCGCATTAGGGTTATTGCTGCTGACAGCTACTGATTATGCTCTGTGCAGATCTGAGCACCCATAAAAATGGGCTGACACACAGGAGAGCTGGGGCAACATGAGACCACGTCCTCACTTTAGTCACATGACCTTAGGTCAGTGTTCCAAAGGCACATACCGCTGGCATATGATAGAGATCAGTAACCATTGTCTTTAGTAGCTGGGGTTCTAAACCACTTATGAGCTTTAAAAGAATCTGAACTAAATTTCATGGGTGACTCCTTTGTCTCTTACAGATGTCCCAATGAATTCCTGGATCCAAAGAGGTACCCTGGTGATGGGTGCGGTACAAGAGCCAGTATAAAAATCAATTCCACTAAAATATGCATTTCCTAAAACTGGATCTAGAATTTGCATTTTGGGCTCATCGATAATTGCATGTGACTGAAATGAAGAGGCTTTACAGGGGAAAATTTAACATCTTAGAGCATGAACTTGAAATTTGCTAACGTGTGACAAAAGGGTGAGGGACATACCAACTGACACCAATGTCTGGAGGGGCCCTGGGATCTGCTGTTTGCAAAATGCTGCTGATTCTTTCTTCCAAGACAACCAGTTTCATCTTAGAAAGGAGCTGCCGAAGATTTCCAAAGGCATAGCCTAGCCAACAACCTGGCTCCTGTTTAGCTTCTTCATCCTGTTCACTAGGTGATTATAATATAGCTAGTGAAGATTGGCTGATTGTGAAAGTGGCAGCCTGGTTATTATCAATTTCAACTCATTCCCTCTCATCAGCTGCATTTTGAGAATGACACACTGCAGCAGTTATCTGTGTTCTCCTAAAATATCTGTGAATAGTGTTGTTACCCACACCATCAAAATGAATACGACAATGTTAGATTAGTAAAAAGAAAATCACTGTGCGTGGGTTACTCATCATTGTCCAAAGGGAGGACTGGATTCAGAGCTGATACTGCAGTGTAAATAGCTAGGCAATAGAAAAGTGCTGTCAATCTGGTTTCTATCGCGCTGTACCTTCCCTGCTCCCATTTTGTATTTCATTTCTGATGCCTACTCTCACACAACGAAGCTCTGTGATGGAGACTTTATATGTGCTTTTCCCTCTCTTTGTTGTTTTTCCTAGATGCAATAAGGAAAGCCACCTACGTCTGTTTGTTCATGCTTTGTTCTTAGTATAAAGAGGGTGCAGCTCCACCGACTTAGAGGAGTTGCATACACTAGTCTCTCCGTTTGTTGGCAGGCTCAGTTGCTGCCAGCCTTTAGGGGATTAAAATTGATGAGAATTCTGTGCTACCACAAGACTCCTCAGAGTGTGAGATTTTCGTCAGTTACAGTCAGGCAGATTGCAAATTGCAGTTGGGAGGTCAGGATGCTGGGGAAAAAAAGGGTGTCTATTATATTTTCCATTATTTGACAAATAAAACATTATAAGCGAAGACGATGGGCCTGTTCAAGCTCTCATTCACCCCAGCGTGTATACAGAACAACTCAGCGAAATCACATCAGTGAGAAGAATCAGGCCCTCAAATACATTTTTAGCTATGTGCATCTTTAACTCTCCACTTCCTGAATTTTCTATCTCGGTATGTACGTGGCTTCCCTCACCACAGTAGCTGAGTGCCTTCAAACACAAACAAACATCAGGGCAAGATAGGAAAGTGTTATCTCCATTTTACAGATCAGAAGCACAGGTTGATTAAGTGGCTCGGCTGTGGGTCACGTGGAAAGTCTGTGCTACAACTGAGACTTGAAGCCTGAGATGCAATACAGTGCTTTGCCCACATGCCAGACTGCCTAGAACTACGCTTTTGGATACATGTTTTCCCAGGCTTACCACCTTCTGATGCTCTTGCCCTCTGTGCCCATGGGGAACCAGTCTGCATCATGAGAAATTACCCTTTCACTATCTTATCTTGCGCAGATACAAATGTCATTTGCTGGTCATAAAATAATCAAACTTGCTTAAAATCCAGCCATTGCATTGGGCTTGCTAACCTCCTGCAGGAGTGAATTCCACACCATGACCAGACATGTGAAGAACTACTTCCTGTTATCTGTTCTAATATTAACTACCAGGAGTGAATGGCCACATATGTGTTCGGAACTAACACTGCTGATACATACAAAACATGCAGTCAGTATCCGGAAGAGTTTATGTTCTAAAAGAGAGATGGGTTGCCCTGAGAAAATCTAAAGGTCCTCCTAAGTTAGTACCTTGTCTTTAATGCACAGTTAACTCAAGGTCTTAGCCTAAACCCTGCTACCAACCATACACAGAAAGCTCTGACTCGGATTTGGAGGTGCTTTGAGCCTGAGCTAGCTTGCTGCAGGGGTTCTCAAACTTCCTAGCACTGCGATCCCCTTATGACAACAAATATTAGTACAGGACCCAAGAGGGGGGGATCAAAGCATGACTCCACCCCAGGTGATGGGGGCAAAGTTGAAAACCAATGGCTTCAGACCCATGCAGGGGGCCTGTAACCTGAGCCCTGCCACCCAGAGCTGAAGCCCTCATGCTTCGTCCTTGGGTGGTGGGGCTCGGGCTTCGGCTTTGGCTCTGGGCCCCAGCAAGCCTGAGCCAGCCCTGGTGACCCCATTAAAACAGGGTCACAACCTATTTTGGGGTCCTGACCCACAGTTTGAGAACCACTGGTGGTACAGGTTAGAGCTTGGCTGTTGCTTTCACTCAGGCTAGAATCCACATACTTTGCAGTGAGGACACAGGCTAGGTCACTTGAGTGCGGACAGTCCTCCAAAGATGTTCCCACAATGCCCCCTGAAGAACCGACAAGTTCTTCCACAATGACTGGGAAAAGAAATCTAGAGCATCTCAGCACAAAGAACCATGGGATATGCTCCCTGACACCCATGGGTGAGCGCAGAAACAGTGAGGACACTGTTATACAAATAGGGTTTTGCTGTGGACACACTCACACCTGAGCTAGGTTAACCCAGTTGCCAATAACCCGGGTTAACTGTGCAGTGTAGACATACTCCAATCATGGCCAGCACCAACTGCTTCCAAAGGAGGTACAAGAAACCCAAAAGTATGTAATGAAATGATAACCTATTTGCAGGGAAGCTTTCCTCATAACCCATTAGTTCATTGTTGACATACCCTGAAGCTATTCTGTTTTGGTTTAAATGTTTATTATGACAACTCTGGATATTCTCATTATCCATAGAAATGTCTTATCCTTTTCTGCTAAGCTCTTGGCCTTAATGGTATTTTGTGGCAATGGAGTTTCACAAGCGAATTGTGCTTTGGGTGGAAATAAAGTTTCTTTTCATGAGCTTTGAATTTGCTATCTTTCCTGTTAACTGAATGTTCTCTTGTTCTCAACGTTATGAGTAGGGGAGAATGTAGGCTGACAATCATAACACTTTCTAGGCTAGAGAACTCTAGTGAAAAAAAGTCCTGTTGCAACCTCTGATCACCTTTGTTGTCCTTCTCTGGACTATATCAATCTCAGTTCTCTCTTTCTTAAAGTGAAGTTACCCACTATGGATTTAGTTTCTAGAAAGCATTTTCAACATTGCTTCATTCCAGATTGCTTTAGCCACATGTAACATTTGTGCTGCATATTTGTTTTCAATCACATGCACTAAATAAGTCTAATAGATCTCTAAGTTTTCTTCCTCCCCTCCAAACACAGTCAGGTGTACTGTTATCGTTTGATGGGATTGTCTTAGTTAGCATTTAATGCGTTTCAGGCACTACCAGTTCTTTTTCATTAGTGCTCACCAGACATTGTCTTTATACATTGCCCTATTTTGAAATCCCCTTGCTGGTTCCTAAAATACTTCTACACTAACTTCACAAATTTCATTTGCAAACCACTTAATGATCATGCACCTTTTCTACTGCACTTAATGGAACTTTGATTGTTCATAGATTCCAAGGCCAGAAGAGACCACTGTGATAATCTAATCTGACCTCCTGTATAGCTCAGGCCATGGGACTTCCCCAAAATAACTCCTAGAACCATTTTAGAACAACATCCAATCTTAATTTAAAGGTTGTCGAGGATGGAGAATCCATTAAGACCCTTAGTAAATTGTTCCAAAGGTTAATTACCCTCAATGTCCAAAATTTACACCTTATTTCCAGTCTGGATGTCTAACTTCAACTTCCAGACATTAGATCATGTTAGACCTTTCTCTGCTAGATTGAAGAGTCCATTATTAAGTATTAGTTCCCCATAGAGATACTTGTAGATTTAAGGGCTGACTTGATTACACTTTTCCTTTGTTAAGCTAAATAGATTGAGCACTTCAAGTCTATCACTATAAGGCATGGTTTTTAATCCTTTAATTGTAGGATAACTCAATTCCTACATCTGCTTGCAGCTGCTAGTCTGCCTTTGCATTTCCAGCTAAAATATTTGATTGCTATCAACTCTAATATTTTGATTGTTTTAAACATTTTACTGAAAAATGTCCTGCAATTCCTTGTGAAGGGCACTCTATAACTGCTGTCTTGTTCGTCTTATTCATTAATTTGGGGTAAAATGTTGCCATTTTCCACTAGTGTTCACTCCCCTGTTAATGCAGAAAATACCCTAATGTTGCCCATGAGGGATTAAGGGAAGTTTTCTTGCTGTGCTAATGGTGAAATGGGCAGGATCTTGCTCTCTGCAGTCAACACATTGCTGTTTTCATAGGAGAATCATCTTTTCCCTATTTCACACACAAAAGAAAAACTTTGAAAAGAAAAAATGCTTTGCTGTCTCAGAAACCTTTTCAGAGAACAGCATTTTAAGACTGATACCATATAACCCCTATTCTCTGACGTATAATTAAAATCTGAGATGCAGTGTTTTGGACACGCTACCAGAAGACGCAATTAACTTTTGTCACACCAAGCATTAGGCTTAACAGAGCAGTCTACCCTATTTAATATTAAAAAAAAGCCTAAACTTAGATTTTGGACAAAGTGCTTTTCCTAGAGGAGGACTTTTTCTCCCTTTCCCCTCCCCCAGAAAACCACATTAAGGAGTTGCTTTCTATTGTTTGCATTTTGGCCTGGATCGTAAGAGTCCCTGTGTTACAACAGGTAACCTGAGGGGCGGGGGAGAAATAAAAGAAAGGCCTGAACCCAAATCCAAACTTCAGTATATGAACCTAGAGCCAAAGTTTGCGCAAGGCTCAGAATGAGAATATAATCTGCATAGCCCATGGCCCTGGTGTTCTTTCAACCCAAAGCTCTTGGTAACTTTACTCTGTGTGAGGAGGTGTCAGGAAATAAATCAGGGGAAACATGGCCATCCAACTGATGTGTTGTCCTGTTTGTGCCAGCCATCTGAGTACTTTCACTTAAAGCTAAACTTTACTTAGTTTCAAGCACTTACACACATCCGCAACAAGTTAGTAAAACACCCCCAACCCTTGATAATTACCAAAGCTGAGTGTGGCTTTCGAGTGATACAGCGGCAGCTCATCTGCCGTTGGGAAACAGGAGATGCATCCAAAGGAAGAGCCAGTCCCAAAACAAGTCCCCCCATCTCAAGCTTTTCCCCCTTATTTATACATTAGTAATTAAAGAAACTTTGTTAAGTAAGCAGTTTCAAGCAAGAGGTTCCTTCTGCTTATTGATTAACCACATGTGGATTTTTCCAGAACTTGCAGCCTTGAGACCTCAATAGACATTCCTGGGGCATATCCTACTCTTTGAAAATGCATGTATCAGCAATTTCAACCCAATTGTTATCAGGAAGGACAATGGGTCAAGCTGCCCTTTCGGTGGCACCCTAAATCCCCCTTCCCCTCCTGCCTTGGTCAAGCAGAGACTTGCTTTTAACAGCTTGCTGACAAGGCTGTCTTTAACAAGCCATAGTGGTTTGAGGCACTTTACTGCTTTGCCAAAGTCTCCCCGTACACTGTAGCATTCAAAATCCTGATCCAGATCTACATTTTGTATCACAAGGACAAGCAAAAAGCCCTACATCTGAGGCTCAAATGAATAACCCCCCTAGTATTTTTCACAACAACACTTTCTTTCCCAGAAGCCACAAGAATTTTTTTTAAGGTCAGGCTTTCCCCTCAGTTAAAGCACAAGAACTTCTGAGTCAGACTCATCCCTAACTCTGTGACAAGCCTTCCCTTACAGCAATCCATTCAAGAAAGAAAATTACCCCCCTGCTCTCCCTTATTTATAGTCTGATCTACATAAACTCACTGCAGCTGAACCAAGATTGCTCTCTGGCAGTCTCTAGAGTAAGCATAGACACCTGAGGTAACTCCTCCACTCAGTGGAAGCATTAACCCTCTCCCTGCCAAGTGAATGAAATATACATGTCTAGATCCTATCAGAGTCCTGCTGTTTTCTTTTTTTTGGCTAGCACCTGACTTTTGATGCAGAAAGCACTCCGCTGGTCCCTTGTTAATTGATGACTAGCAGTGGACCCCTGATGCCCAAATGGAGCCCTTGCCGGCTTAGGGTTTAAGGCCCAGATCCTCAGAGGTGTTTAGGTCCCTCACTTCTATTGATTTCAATGGGAGTTAGCTGTCTAGGGCCTGGGCCTAGTGATATCCAGGAAGACTATGGCAGAGTAAGAAACAACCCAAATTTCCTGAGTCCCAATCCAGTGTTGTCATGACAAGATCCTTTTACATCCTCTTAAAACTTCAGTTCATTTGTTTGATTAAGTTAAGCAGTCCTGGCATTAGCAACAGGGATGTAAAGTTTCGATGTTTGTAAAAGGCAGATTGGCAATTTACAATGAAATATGCTAAAATCATGGACTAGCAGGAGGTCATCTAATCCAACCCCCTGCTCAAGGTAAAACCAATCCCCATTTTTTTTAATTGATTTATTCCCAGATCAGTAAATAGCCCCTTCAGGGATTGAGCTCACAACTGTGGGTTTAACAGGCAAATGCTCAAACCACTGAGCTATCCCTCCCCTGTCTGAAATGCTTTAATGCAGGGGTTGGCAACGTTTCAGAAGTGCTTTGCCACATCTTCATTTATTCACTCTAATTTAAGGTTTTGCATGCCAGTCATACATTTTAATGTTTTTAGAAGTCTCTTTCTATAAGTCTATAATATATAACTAAACTCTTGTTGTATGTAAAGTAAATACAGTTTTTAAAATGTTTGAGAAGCTTCATTTAAAATTAAATTAAAATGCATAGTCTCCCAGACCAACCAGGACTCGGGCAGTGTAAGTGCCACTGAAAATCAGCTCGCGTGCCGCCTTTGGCAAACGTACCATAGGTTGCCTACCCTTGGTTTAACGACACACCTCTAGGTCTTGATGTGAGGTGTACAATGCATGGCTTTTGTTTCATGGTGTGCCTGGGTCTGGGCCCTCGAAGTCCCCACGTGTTCTCCTCTTTGTTGTGCTAACATAATCAGTGATGTGCCACTTGTACATACAGTGAGAGCATTTTAGCAAATGTTCTGAGCCAGCAATATTTTCAGTTCAGGTTCAAAACTCCATATGCAAAGCAGGGAGTTCAACTTGCTGAATATGTAAAGTATGAGCGTCAAGCCACAGTAGGATTAGTAATTGCTTATTGCATTAGTTTAGATGCTAGCGCTGCATGTGCGGTGCATTACTATGCTTTTATTAAAAACAAAAGATGAACTGCCAAATTAAAAAAAAAAAGGGAAGATTGTTATGACTTCAGGTGAGGAATAAACAGCAGGAGCCGATGAACTCCCAGGCAATGGCAATCCTGTTTGAATGAAATATCTTCACTTATTTAAAAAAAATGTGTACGGGGAAGGGAAAATATATCTATATGCCAAATCAGCAGAACTGTCTCTGAACAGCATGTTGTTCAAGTATTTCCATGAAGCACCAGTAGTTCTCTAAGAAACAAATATCAATTGCAATAAGGATTGAAGGCAGGAAAATGGAAAACCTTCTGCAGTATTTTTGGAACAGATTTTTTTTATTTATTTAAAGTTTTCCACCAATCAGTGGCAGCTCTTTAAAGCAAATATTTGTTCTTCTTCAGCACTGATGGTGATGATGATGATGTTTGCCAAGGGCAATAATCCTCCAGGAGGTGAAAATCATCTTTTCTTTACGTTTCTTTTGTTGTCTTTTCTTTTCTTTTCTTTGCAAGGGAAAATAAAAATCCTAAGCTAAAAAACAGATGATGCATTTTGTAAATGAAAGAGCAAAATGTCACAGTGGTCAAATTAAAAAGAAGTGTGCAAATTCTGAGCTGGAGGGGAAGGTTTAGGAGATTAGATTTGCCAAGCTCTGCCTGGAAAAGGAAATGATTATGGAGATGTTTGTGTTTTCATTAAAAATACAAACCCAAATCATTCTCCAATCCTGATTACTGGGCCCTGAATTTGACCCCATTTAATTTTTAATGCCCTTAGAAAAAGAAATAAAGTCTAATTCAACATGGTTGTGGCAGCACCAGTGAGCAATTTGCATGCAAATGTCTGGCTAGACAGTTCTATAAGGTCCAGCGCTATACATAGAATGAGGGAGGTGCTCAGAGGCACAAATAGGATTTAGGCACCAGTTCCCATTGCCTTTCAGTGGGAACTGGGAGACTATTGCTCTTTGTACCTTTGAAGCCTCCTTCAAGGCAATTGTATTATAGGAATCAAAATAGGAAAGGGCGGTGGACTTTTCAAAAGGTGAGTATAGAAAGGAGACCTCACAGCAGTGAGCTAGATGCTCTGTCTAAATCAGTGCATTCTGGCCTATGTATTAATGGCATAGTTAGCCTGGGACTTGGGAGATGTGATTCAATTCACTGCTCTTCCATAGACTTCCTGTGTGAGCTCAAGTGAGTCATTTAGGACCAGATTTTTAAAGGTCTTTTGGCACTGATGGTACAGTTAGTCACCCAGTGGGATTTTCAAAAGCAACTAGGTGTCTAATTCCTATCGATTTCAAGGCCTAAGCACTTTGGAAAATCTCAGTAGGTGCCTAGGTACATCTTTAGGTGCCTATGCACATCAGTTCCTCTGTGACTCAGTTCTCCACCTATAAAACAGGGAGAACCGCACTTCCCAACTTCACAGAGATGTTGGTGGAATAACTACATTAACATTTGTGAGGTGCTCAAGTACTATAGTAATGGAAACCATATAAGCACCTCAAACAGCTGGGTATCTTAATAGGGAGGGATAGCTCAGTGGTTTGCACAATAGCCTGCTAAACCAAGGGTTGTGAGTTCAGTCTCTGATGGGGGCATTTAGGGATCTGGGGCAAAATCAGTACTTGGTCCTGCTAGTGAAGGCAGGGGGCTGGACTCAATGACTCTTCAGGGTCCCTTCTAACTCTATGTGATAGGTATATTATTATATGGCTTAGTTCCTTCACTTTGGTGAATCAGGTTGTCTTCTATAATTAATCAATATATTTTTATTACAGTAATGCATAAAGGCCTCAATTCAGACCGAGACACCATTGTGCTAGGCTCTGTACAAACATATAACTTAGATAATTTTTTCACATCTTAGCTCACAGAGACATAGACAAGGCAGAAAAAGATGGGTCAGATAAAGGAAGACTGTCCTCTTCTAACAGACGAAGGAGTTTGTGTATATGTGTATACAGCAGCTGGGAGTTGTGATTCTCACCTCAGGTAGATATATACAAGCTACCTCTGCTCAAGCTAGTGGCTAAAACTTTTCATGCTTTTCTGAACCATCTGAGATTTGGGGGTCTTATAAAGCCATGAAAAGGTTCCTGGAATTTCCTGCAAGAAATGCCATGAGAAGAGCTGGAGTCCAGAAATACAGCAACACATCGTGACATGATGCAGAGCAGCTATCTGGGTCCCAGTAAGCAAGGGGTTAACATTAGCTCAGCTACATCCCCAGCTTGCTCAGGAGAAAGTCTATAGATTGGCAGAGGAGAGATGGAGAGTAAGAATGGGGAAAGGTTGGGCTGGGTTGGTATGGAACCAAACCCTATCCTAAATTACTGGTGTGGTTTGAACCATCAACTTTCGAGTTTCCTGTTTCTTTTTCTACCTGTTAGCTGATTTGCTCACCTCTCATGTAAACCACTATTTTGTGTTTGAAATACAAGGTTCAATCTTACACGGGACTCCTCATGAAGTCAACCAGGTTTTTATTTGGACTCTCTTTGCTCAGCAGGAGAAGGGCCTGAGCTCATTTGGCCATGCTTACTTTAGTCAAAGATACATGATGAAAGTATAAGGCACCCAACCTGTCAGAGGAATAAAATCAAGGGTGAATGTAGTCTGGATCTCTGAGGAAAGAGAAAAAAGGGAATCACGCTGTGGTCACGTACCAGGAAACATAGCAAAAGGCTTATTTAAAGATATTTTTCTCACATCACAAGCAGAGTCCAGCAGCCACTTAGGAAGTATGTGGGATGAGACTGACAAATGTAACTTATAGCTGCAGTGCAATGAGAATCAGTCTGGGTTGGGAATCCATATGTAGCTGTTGATTATGCAGTAATAGAAGCTGGGTCTTTCCTAGTACTGGGTCTATAAACTCAGTTTATGTGGCAAGCCCGATGCTTTCCATAGAGAAAATAATGTTGGGTGCCCAATCTGAGACACTCGAAAGGGGCCACATTTTCAGAAGTGTAGGCTTAATACTTTCTGACCAGCAAGTCCATTTAAGGCGTCTTAGTTTGAGCACCCAAAACCATTAGGCATTTCTGAAATTCTTGGCTAGCCTTCTCAATTAAAGTTCTTGGATCTAGACTATGTCCAGTGAATACAGAACTGCAACTGCATTGTCAGTTTTCCCCATTTGAAACCAGAATGCAACATAATAAAGGAAGGCATTCATGACATATGATCTTGTCATTGTTTCCAAACTCAGATGTGTCCTAGGGTGTACTTTTCTTTCTTTTTCTAATTCTGTGCTGGTTTCTAAAGCTTATTACTGTAGGGTTGGACTCTGGAGGTTGCACTGGTCCCTAAAAGTGGGAGTGGTTTTCACAATCATCTCATTCATCTGAGCACAGATTGAGACTCCAGCAATAAAGTACACAATGTGCGTACAGCCTTGGCCTGTTTCATACTGATATTATCATCACAACAAAGTGTTTATTCTATGAATTTGTGCTGCCATATATGAAAGGAAGGTAAATCTGCTTTGCAAATTCTTGGTTTCCAAGGTTAATTCACAATGCTCAATAATTTATTTTAGAATCTGACTCATTCCGTATGTAGGCCATTCTTTACCATTGTTGTCAATCAGTGTTACAGTGAGGACAAGAGGCCCCAGCTAAGATCCCAGCCCCATTGTGCTAACTGTACCCAAAGGAGGAAACAGACAATGTCCATCATGGCCAACAAGAATAGTCCTGGGTTCTATTCCCAGCTCTGACTCTGGTCTTCTGGGTAACCTTGTACAAGTCACTTTGTCTCTCTGTGCCTTGGTTTCTCCATCTGTAAAAAGCGATAATGATACTGACCTCCTATAGAAAGTCTTGGAGGTCTACTGATGAAAAGGGGTGTGAGGGCTAGGTACAATTTAAGACATTACAATCTACATAGTCAAGACAGACAAAGGATGTACTCATCACTATCTTATAGATGGAACTGAGGCACAGGGATATTACGTAATTTATGCAAAGGCGCAGAGCATAGAGCTTGCATTACTTAGATTGAAACCTCTTTGGTGGCAGAGACAGTCTTTTTGATCTGTGCTGGCACAGCACCTAGCACAATGGGATCCTGGTCCAGGACTGAGGCTCCTAGGCATTACCACAAAACAAATATTACTTGAACCAATCTCTTGAGCCCTAGTCATAGAATCATAGACTCACAGAAGATTAGGGTTGGAGGAGACCTCAGGAGGTCATCTAGTCCAACCCCCTCTCAAAGCAGGATCAACCCTAACTAAATCATCCCAGCCAGGGCTTTGTCAAGCCAGGCCTTAAAAACCTCTAAGGATGGAGATTCCATCACCTCCCTAGGTAACTCATTCCAGTGCTTCACCACCCTCCTAGTGAAATAGTGTTTTCTAATATCCAACCTGGACCTCCCCCACTGCAACTTGAGACCATTGCTCCTTGTTCTGTCATCTGCCACTACTGAGAACAGCCGAGCTCCATCCTCTTTGAAACCCCCCTTCAGGTAGTCAAAGGCTGCTATAAAATCCCCCCTCACTTTTCTCTTCTGCAGACTAAACAAACCCAGTTCCCTCAGCCTCTCCTCTTAAGTCATGTGCCCCAGCCCCCTGATAATTTTCGCTGCCCTCCACTGGACTATCTCCAATTTTTTCTTTCTGTAGTGAGGGGCCCAAAACTGGACACACTGCTCCAGAAGTTGCCTCACCATTGCTGACTAGAGGGGAATAGTCACTTCCCTCAATCTGCTGGCATTGCTCCTACTAGACTATCCTTCCTCCTCTTCGAGGCCCTACTATGAACTGAGAGCAAAAACGCTTTGGAAACAGGCAGCCCTGTGACTAATCCTGAGTCACCAGCTTGCCATCTCGTCCTGCACCAGGCCCCAGGATGCCGATTCCTTGTGCATCTCATCAGTCCTTTTTGTTTGAACCCAGTTGCCATACTGCAAGGATATTTAATTTGCATGTTTTATCTTGATAAAAGAGACTTCTCTCAGCCTCACACATTCATAAATGGGCTTTCTTTCCTTGCTCAAAACCATGTGTGGCTGACCACTCTACCAGTTTATAGGATTTTTCTGGATCCAGAGATTTTTGGAAATAAAAAGGCAATTTCCTCCAGTGAAGTGGAAAAAATAGGTTATTTCTTCACTTTAACGAAGAAAATACATTGTCTATAAAGCAAAGGTAAGAAGGAACCAGCATGTGATCTGTACTCAGCATGACTCTCTATTCTAGACACAGCGAAACCTCCTTACAGTGAACTAACAGTAAAGTTTTACATTCAGCAACAAATACTTTGTCCAAACCACAGGAACAGCCACGGATATTAGGAGGGTTCCCCAATATGCCATGACTGGCTCTATCAATAGCCCTAGGAATGCCGATACTGTGATGTTAAATATGGTCCACATGGCTGTATAGATAGACAGACAGATAGATCTTTTTGAGATGCACCCACTAATGTCCATTAATGGCTATTAGCCAGGATGGGTAAGGAATGGTGTCCCTAAATATTCCAGAAATTTCTCATGATGTCTTGTTCGTTTTGAATTAAGTTCATGAATGAAAAAAAGGAGACCAATTCAACCATACCAATTACTGTTTGTTGCACCAAGAGGATTTATGTCAGAATAGCATGGTGCTTCTCTTTCCTTGGATCCTTTCAGAATATTTATTTTACAAAATTGTTGCTTTAAGGATCTACTTCTTACCCCGCATGTACCAGGAATGATCCTGCAGTTAAAGGAAAGTGTCTTAACCTTCCCAGGTGGAAAATAATCCAAAATTGAATTTTACAAGTCACTGTGGTTTTATTCACACTGATAAAATAAAATAAAAAACAGAAAGAGAGAGAGAGAGAAAAGAAATTCAAATCAATCTTAGTTTAGTAGAGACGGTTCAGTGACTTGCATAAAATAAAATTAATCTTGTTTTGGAACAACAGGAAATACATAATAGAAAATAAAGTTAAGATTGATTCTGAAGCATTGTTGCCAAGCTGCTTATATACAAAGGAAGGGGGGGAAATATTCAGCTCATCTCAGATAAATTATTAATCTATTTTTTTACAATATTTCTTAATGTCTGTAGCATAAAAGAGAAAGATCAAAGAATGAGGTTTCTAGTTAGCAGCCTACTCTTGGTAGGAAATCATCTAGCCTTGGAACAAATGTGGTTTTTATTAGTAGGCTGTTTATGTTGAAAAATTAAAATTTATTTCTCATTTCCAGCCTGAGCCTGTAGCATGAAATATGTCATAATCTTCTTTGTCTAGCACCATCCAAAACCATCAGTTTTCTTTCCAGTTGATTAGAAAGAGACTGGGGTCTAGTCCATTAAAGTCAACAGGAGGTACAGCCTGCGACAAGAAGAGCATGGACCCCCCCACCCCCCTCCCAGCAAACAGGTGTATATCTCTCTGGGGTGGGACGACCATGGGCTGCAGATTCCTACAATGGCTCAAGAACTAGGTTAGAATTCTGCTCTCTGGGGTTTTTCTTGTCCCAAATGCTGCGCAAAGTGAGCTGGGGTGGAAGGATACAAACTCTTGCAGTTCCTGTTGGAAAGTAGCTTAAGGTAGGTGAAAAATGTAGGGTGGAGTATATACAAATATTCAAATGTGCAGGGTTGTGTGAGCCATCTCCCAGGAAGTGCACTGTTTGCTAGCCTCTGAAATCAATGTTGCTTGAGTCTTCTAGGGCAGGTGACGGTTGCTCTCCCTGATGTACTGTTAAGCAGGAGCCTGAATGTTGGCCTATGTAAAATGTTGGCTTTGTATATGTGTAAGGGTGAGCAATGGATGCTGGCCTCCAGTGGCCTGCCCACAAGAGAGGATAAAAGATTTGCTACTGATGCCAGCTAAAGAGGATCCATTCAAGGCTGAGAGGCCTGTGTTTTTAGAAATGAAGGACCAGGGTTGTAATCTCAGTTCCCTTTCTGTGTCTGTGGGTCTGTCTATTAATGTGCCTGCTGCCTGCAGGACATTCATTCTCTACCACTTACCATGCTGCTGGCCCTCCTCCCTTGCCCAGTCAAGAAGGAATTAGAGAACGCCGGTGGTCACAATCAGCACCACCCCACTGCACCTGTGGGGCTGTCAGGCCTGGGAGCAGACCCCTAAAAGGGGGGAATTCAGCCCATGTAGGGTGACACCATGAAACACACGGAACTAGAGCTCAGAGACTTGGTGAAGAACAGCTTGAGAGTTCTGCCAGACCGAGCCCTTTGAAAGACGTAGATGGACCAGTTTGTTTCTTCGGTCAAAACACTGAGGACTAAGTCTTGGCGTTTAGCCATATAGCAGCTGAGATGTTGTGGAGGCTGAAAAACTGCTTCGCTGCCTTGTGGGAGGGAGGGAGCCTAGACCCTTGCTGGCTGTGGAAGCCTCTCTCTTTTTTGGTGGGGGCTGTTTTATATCTTCCTCTGGAAGAAGGTGAACTTGTTATGAGGTGAAGCTGGAGGGCTACACCCCATTCCCCAGGCCTGGACCACAGGATGGTTGTTTCCCAGAAAATGGCATATGAGGAAGCGAGGTGGCTACTTGACCCCAATGGGGTGACCCTGACATAACCTTTGACACCTGACTTATACTGCCAGGGATTTCTCCGAGCAGCCTCATGGCTTACATGGCTGCCAGCTCATCACTTAAATTACCATCCTAGGTAAGTATAGGAAGATCGGGCTGTTGTCGCTGAGGACTCGTGAGTACATGCTGACTGATGATGAATATGGTTAGTTCAGAACCTGCATGGAGGTAACTATGAGATCATTCAAGTTCCATGGTCTTTTCAGGAAGCAGACGATGGCAGGTGCTGTATTTTAATGTATGTTGAGTTAGACCTCTTAATGGCTTATCAGTGCTAACTTCTGTTCATTGACCACAGTAAGTGTTGTTACTATATACAAGTCTGAGGGAAGGAATCAGTTACACCTGCTGAACCCTGCATTAGGGTGCCACGAAAGAATGCCACAGGCACATGTTCCTCAGATAAATTTGGAGACTGATGCGTTAATACAGGACCAAGAACTGAGCATCCAGGAATTGCTTCCTAGTGGTATAAGCATTCCTGTATAAGCATTCTTGTATAAAAGATATAGGTTGGCACATGTATTCAAAGTATCAGCCATCTCTGAACTGGTTTTATGGTTTTGCAACACTGACAGTAGATTGCTCTAAATGTTCCCAAAACATCTCCCTTATGCAGTCACTCTTGGCCCCTATATGAGGGCAGATCCTCTAATGGTAAATTGGCTTCAGTAGAGCTAGAACATTTTACAGAACCTGAGGATCTACTTCATGGTGTCCTCAGTCCCTCTTGATTCCTCCTTCTGCAGCCTGTAGACTCTGCTTTTCTGGCACTGATGACAGAACAAACAGGTGTGCACAACACCTCACTGTATGGCTATCTGAAAACTGGATGTGTAATTCACCAACTGGGAAACTCCACTGTCAGTAGCAAGGAAAAGCTGTAGTGTAAGCAGCATGCACCATGTCCTCTAGAAGTGCTTGAGGACTGACAGAGCTGCTTTCCTAATAAAGATAGAACAGTGTGACAGGATGTATCAACGCTGCACTGGGGAAGTGAGGGTTAAGGAAATGCTTTTGGCACAGGAAGCCACGCCCCCTTGCCTCTGTTGGGCATGCTCTCAGTGAAGGGAGCATTTAAAAGGGAGAGGCTCAGCTCAGGCTGAGTTGACCAAGGAGGAGAACAGTTGTGTGCAGCAGCCTCCTGTGGAGAAGTCGTTGGGACTTGGAACAACTGGGCCCAGACCGCTCAGCCAAGCTGCCAGAACTCTGTTGACTGTGGGCATCGAGGGTGACTGTCCTACCACCACTGGAAGAGACTCTGGTGATGGACCAGAGAAGGGCACAGGACAGATCCCAAAGCTCAGCCGATGGTGACAATGGAGGGACTAGAAGAATGGTAGGAAGTGACCCAGGGAGCATGTAAGGATACCAGATCCTAGGCCATAGATAAGGTTTCCAACCTGGTAAATCAGCAAGGTGGCAAAAGGGGCAAAGAACAATATGAAAAAAATTTCTGCTTTCACCAGTGACCCCTCATGAAGGTAAACAAAATATCTCAGATAGAATCAGCACTGCAGCAAAGGTTAGCATGTCCATTTCTCATGTGGAAGCCAAAATTCATCAATGTCACAACAAATGTGAAATCACTTGCAAAAATCTTGTATGGATTCCCAGGCAAAAACATCATTAAATTGGAGGGCCCCAAAAACAAGCATTCCAGCCTACGAAATTCAGAGTTCAGGTTAGACTTGAAGTTCAAACCTGTTAAGGTGTGGAAATATACAGTTAAGACAATAATTTTAACTCTGTTCTGTAGTCATGCCATGCAATAACATCATAAATATGATTAATGCATAATAGTGTTTGTAGTCCCAAATTAAATGAAAAGGATTGATTTTTAAAGACACGAACAATTTTTTTCCCATTTTTATTCTCTCAATGTCACAGAAGGGCTGAGTTAAGGTTGAATTTTCACATCTTAAGATGTTTGGATTTCTTTTAAGTTTAACTGTTAAACCTAAAAAAGTCCTCAAATGTAGCCAATACATGAGATTTCAGTTAATGTTAACATTATGGGAAGTTTAAAAAGTCTGTGTTTCACTGTTTCGATTATTTAGGAGAAAAAACATAGTCTAACATAGAGTGCCAAATTTCTCCAAGGACTCATTGCAATAACCATAAACAAAGGAATCAAATTACTTCCAAAATCTTAGAAAATTCATTCTCTACTTAAAGAAGAAGTGCTGTAATTTTCAGGGAGGATACACTGTATTTTTCATATACAACAAAGGTATTGAATCCCTGCTTTAAGTGCAAAACTCAGTTCAATTTTAATTATGGAAGCATGACTAGCATTTCTATAATTCTGGCCTGCTACAGTGAACTCAGTTGACTAATGTTCATCCCTCACAGATACTGATGAAGAGTTTTCCTTTTCTACCATTCAATATTTTCTCTATTTGAGAGACAGAGTAGCTCTAGAAATTAGCAATGAAACTTGAAACCTTTCAACCGTAGGTCATGAGTACTGAACCTGGCTCAAGTTGCTAGGGAAAAGGTCTTTCCTTTCTGTTGGCCTTTGAGGAGCCTCTGGGAGATGAGTGTCATTCTTAATATCCATCTCACAAAACTCCACATCATAGCTGAGGCTAACCCCTGTTGACACCCTCAGCGAAGAGGATGGAGATCAAACGTATGAGGAGACTGAATTACCCTTTCACCCTGAAAGGTAGTGATGCCAAGGAATGTCTGAGACATGCTGAGGCAATGGGGCATTGGAAAGGTTGTACTTTGACTGCCTATTCTACAATTGCATTGTGGACAGAGAAGGTCTTTCTACAGAGCTGTGGATTTGGAATCTTTCGTCATCACAATTAACTTCATAACCTCAAAGAAAGAGGTTTCTTACTATTTATTCATCTCGTAATTTGCTTATTGTCAAGGAAAATAAAGGTAGGGCATTAGCCCATGCATGAGACTGCAATGCCAAAGCAAAATTAGTACAGTGGTAGTGCCTGTCTTTTACCTGTGCTTTTAGGTGGAAGCAGGGGTGTGTGCACACATATTGTGGTAAGTGAATTTTACTGTGGTGTGGCCAGAACCCATTCAGAGAGGTGGCAAATCAAGAGAGATTGATTGATATAACAAGGAATTTCCTCTGGTATCATAGGACTAGCTTGTGGCTATAAAGACACAGCCTCATATGCACCCACTAGCACCAGCTGAATTCCAACAGCCAGGGCAAGTGGGGGTTACAGTCCCACCCTCACATCCCATCCCTGCCCCTTCGGTAGCTTGAACCTCCCACCACTGCAAGGACTATGACTGTGAATATAACTAGCCCCTGTGCAAGTACCTATGGGATCAAGGTTTCTTGTGATCTCTCACAGCCTTGGGGTACCTGCCCGGGGCTAGTAACAATCTAGTCCACAAGGCATCGGACAAACATACATAAAGTACAACTCCCCAGGGCTATCTGTCTCTCCAGCAATTCATTTGGTTTAAATGACAGTATGGACTATAATGTATTCCCAGCAAGTGTAAATCAGCAGAGCTTTATTGAAGTCAATGGAGTGATGCCCATTTACACCAGCAGTGGTTCTGGCCCCATAACTATGTTCCCTCATTTGCAACACCCCCCCCAGCTCTTTTCATGCCACTGATGTGCTTTTTCAGACATCCCTGACATCTCCCACTCACGTCAAGCTTCCTCACGTGCGTGACTTTTGAATGGCACTTTTGTTTAACTTTCATAAAGGGCCCAAGTACCATCTGAAACAACATGTGAAATCACTTTGCCAAAGTGACAGCAGAATAGCATGCCATCTCTTTGATCTTTCACTTTGCTGAAAGGCTGTTGCTTGAAGATTTACTAAAACCATCCATTTGTCATTTTTTCAATTAATTTTTCCACTGTCAAAATGTTTCACTCCTGAATTATGTATCTTCTATTTTTTTTTGGCCTCAGTTTTTTTCATTCTGTCCATGTTCATTGTGGGGATTTAATTATAATCACTTCATAATAACTGCATTACTGGAACATTAATGGAGATCCCATCAGGTAATTCAATCCTCTTATTCAGCATGAAACTCAGCACATCAGAAATACATGTAGCGACTGGTTTTGCTTAATGGGTCTATGGCTTCTGGCTCTTTTTTTTTTTAAAGAAAGTGGTTAAAAGATTTTATTTGCCCCTCCTGAGAGATTTGGAATCCTCTCCACGTAAGTGCACAGGGCATCCACATTGCTCACTTAGTACTTCCTCTGAGGTCCCTTGCTCCCATTATGGAACTTCTTTTCTTTTTAACCCATTGCTCTGACCACCTCACTTTCCTCCTTCAATCCCTCCACTGACTGCCATCACAGAGGACTCCTGCTTTTTGACCTTTCCTACACACAATTGCCAGCTGTCTCCATCACCACTTAGGTGCCCTTAACTCTTTTCTGACCGCTCCATGCCCCCCTTTACTCCTTCAGCAATGTCTGCCTCAGTGTCCCATTTGTCCACTTCTTGGAATCTTCTCCTATTGCCCCGTGCATGAAACACTCTCCCAAAGATAGTACTTCAGGCCACTACCCTATCCTCACTTATATCCCTCCTCAAGATCTATTTCCACCACAAAGCCTATCAGAGGCAAGTCAACAAAGCCACTTAAACAGTAGTCTTTCTTCAGCCGTATTAAATTCATTGGGGCTGCACTCATGTAGTGCTGATTGCAGGAGCTCTCTGAGATGGGGAGTTTCACTAAGATTTTCAAATGTGGCATCTTAATCTTTGCTGCCCAATTTAAGGGCTGGATGACACTAACACTGTAAGTCAACGTCAAAGTTATGCTACTTCAGTTAGGCAAGTTACGTAACTGAAGTCAACGTAACTTAGGTGGACTTATAGTGGTGTCTGCACCACACTATGTCAATGGGAGATGCTTTTCTGTTGACATAGCTTCCACCTCTCAGGGAGGTGTAGTACAGACGTTGATGAGAGAGCACTCTTCCGTCAACTTAGCATATCTTCACCAGACCCACTAAATTGACACCGCTGCATTGATCGCAGCAGTGCCAATTTAGCTGGTAGTGTAGACATGGCCTAAATTATCTTAAAGAGGCCTGATTTTCAGGAAATGCCCTCTGAAAAGCAGGGTCCTATGAGCTAGATATCCAAAGATTGCATCACCCACAATCATTAAACCCTTTTGAAAATCTCAGCTACATCTTCTTATTTGCACTGTGAGTTCTCCTAGCATACTGTTGAGTGTGCTAAAATATCCGCCACTATCAATAATAATATTACATGTCTGGATTTAAAATTTGTATTTTGACAGATCTTCAGCAGACTCCTGGCTAGCTGCTAGTCCTTGGGTCTATATTTTGGATATTCTTTGGATAAAATGCAGTGTGTCCAGTACACCCACCCTGCTGAAAGAAAGATACATTGGAGCAAAAGTGATTCATGAGCAAAAGTTATTTGAAAAGACAGAATAGAACCTTGCTCATTAGTAAATGCCCTGTGATGAGCCTGTGGATCAATGAAAATACTCTTAAAGCTAAGTGCGGCTCAGTCTCTTCTCTTGCCTCAATACTATTGTTGTGTTGCAACTTTATCATGTTGGAAGGACATCACATGAGGCCATAAACCATGTCTAAATGCACATTAAATAGTTACATGCTCTTGGGTGCTGAGGTCAAATAAAAACTATTATTGATTGTGTTTTACATTCTAAATAGATTTGAATCATTAATATTTTAAAATGTAAGGGTTGGGAAAATCTATCACAGTTGCTAAGCAAAATGCAGTTGTCAACCCAGCTTTTGCAATGAGATGAGCACAGACTACAGGAAGGTGCAAGGGTGAGCAAGATGTGAATCTAAACAGAACAGTAATGAGCTCAGATAACGATCATCACCTTGAGCATCACCAGGGATTGAACCTGGGACTTTCAGGATTGAAAGCATGAGGTTACATAGCTTGAGCTAAAATGTAAATGGGAAGGAATTAGTTAGGGCTCTAGAGTTCAGGTTCAATTCCCTGCTCCACTACAGGCTTCCTGTATGACCCCTTGGGAAAGTCACTTAGTTTTTCCATCCATCAGTCCCCCCATCTGTAGAACAGGTATAATAGCATTGCCCTACTTCACAAGTGTGTTGTGAGGCTAAATACATCAAAGACTGTGAGGTGCTCAGATACTGCAGTGAGTAATCCTTCTAAGGATGAAATGTCTCTAGCCAGAACATCCTTTTCAAACGGTCTCCAGCCTAGCTCCTGGCTTCATCCATTTTAAATTGCTTTGGTGGCATAGAGGGGTGCTGCAGCTGGGGTTTCCCCTCCTGGAAGGAATTCTTGGGTGGTTTCAAGCAAGCCTAACACTATCTCTCTCCCCAGACATAAAAGTGGCTGTGGCACTTTGCCCCATTGACTCTGCAGCCAGCAGAATAGTCTTTAGAGGCTGTTTTCCTGCGATACTGTAGATCAGCCTTTAGTTACACTAGGGACTGGTTTGGCCCATGTCTGGCCTAGGATCTGTGGAGCAGAAAGGCGAGTGATATTTTTCCTCCCAGCCAATCTCATTCTCTGTGTTGAATGCAGCTCAGCTGGACGCATGGCTCTGGTCATCTGTCTGGATATAGATCTGAGACATGAGAAAACTAGTTGAGATCTCCAAGAGAAGGGATTCTGAGTGTTAATAAGTATCTGTAACTTTCCTTCTTTAACTAAGCTTTCTTCCATGGTCAGAACATTTTTGACAAGATGCATTATTGAAATATGCCATTTTGTTGAAGTTGAAGTAATGTTTCATGGAGACAAAATGTTTCATGGAGACATATGTTTCATGTAATTTTTTTGGCAGGAAGGGGTTTTTGGTCAAGGGCTCTCTGATCAGTTTGATGAGAGAGAGAGAATGGAACATCTCAGATTTTGATCCAGAAATGAATGCTTTAACACAATTCTGCTTCACAAAAAACATTCCACAAGTTTTGGTTTCGAAACCTCAGAAGTTGCTATGAAGTGCAATTGTCACCCTCTGAACTGCCCTACATATTACTAAAGCCTTTTCACTAGTTTTCAGCAATGGATTTTTCTATATAATGTGTTTTGTTTTCATACATGCTCAATGCTGTTTGGCTTTCTACAGACAGTAGAGTAGTGTAAAGCGAGGGTATAGTTACAATCTTCTTTGACTGCATTTTTACAGGAAGTCTTTCTAGGGGAAAGCCAGAAAGTATGGCCAAAGCAAGGCTGCTTGTTACGTGTTGATCTGTTTGCTCCTCCTTAGCTGGGACAAACTGGAGACAGTTTGAAGTGCAGACCCAGCACTTCAGAGATCCTCTTGCTTCAAGTTTGACAAGCTAAGGAGTTTGCTCTGTGGCGTAACCTTTGTGTGGTAACTGCCCATTGCTGTTTTCAAGGTCATTAGGATGAACTCACTGAAAGGTTGAGATGACTGGGAGAGAAAAGTCCTTGACACTGAGACTGAACAATTAGGTGAGCAAATTATACAGAAGCACTAAATTGGCAACGTGCTTCCTAAAATGGATGTGGCTTCTATTTTTGTTGCCTGCAGCATTTAAACACAAGGTAAAGTGCAAAAAAAATTACCTCTTATGTTTATGACTTTAACTGAGGTAGCTGACATATTAGTATGGGAGATAGAAAAGCTAATTTTTCATGAACAATTTGTAATGGTAGTTATTCCCTCCAGTACTTCATAGGAAAGAAATAATTTTTTATTTCAAAGCTCTTCTCCATATTACTGTAGCATGGCTGAGCTTTACAGAAAAGCCCATTATTCATTGAAAGTGAATGAGACCTTTGCTAGTTCCAAAAAAAAAAAAAAAAAAGGAGGGGGAGAAATATATATATTGGTATATGAAATGAGAGACCTACCTTGGGGTAATAATAACATGTATCTGAACCGCGTGTCAGACTTGGCTTACTAATTATCCAGCCAAAAGACAGACTTGGGGTTTTGTAAATGGAATAACTTTAGAATAACTATTGTACTCACTGATAAGAGTGTCTATCTTGTTATTTATAAGAGAAATGGGGAATGGACTGAATAACGTTCTAACTTCACATTAAAATTACATGAACCATACTATCTTGGCTTGAGATCTCATCAAATTTCTGAAAGTGAACAGAATGAGACCTGCTCAGTACGTGTCTGGGAAATCCCCTAAGACAACTGTCATAAACAGATAAGAAAAGTTAATAGCACAGAAGTACTTTATATCTATTTGACTATAAAGGGTTAACAAGTTCAGTAGGCCTGGCTGTCACTGACGCGAGAACCAATCAGGGACAAGATACTTTCAAATCTGTGAGGAAGCGGAAGTTTTCTGTGTGTTGCTGTTAGTTTTTTGGTTTTGTCACTCTGGGGCTCAGAGTGACCAGACGTGCAAACCGGTTCTTTCTCCAATCTCCCTATACAGGGTCCTTATAGATTCAAAATAGTAGGATAAATAGTAAAGCGAGTTTAGGCTTATTGTGTTCTTTATTTGCAAATGTGCATTTGACTGGAAGGAATTTAAATGTGTATTTGGCTGAAGGAGTTTAATTTGTACTTGAATACTTGGCTGGGAGAGTATTCCCAGTCGTCTTATAGCTGAAAGACCTGTACCTATTCCATTTTAAATTTACAGATAATTTTACTGTTTTTCTCTCTTTAATTAAAAGCTTTTCTTGTTTAAGAACCTGATTGTTTTTTATTCTGGTGTGAGACCCCAGGCGGACTGGATCTCAGCGGAATTGGTGGGGAGAAAGGGGGAAGGGGGAGAGAAAGGCTAATTTCTCTCTGTGTCCAGGATTACTTTCTCTCTCAGGAAGAGTCTGCGGAGGGGAAAGAGAAGGAGGAGGAAAGGTGAATTGTCCTCTCTGTTTTGTGATTCAAGAGTTTGAATCCACAGTATCTTCCAGTGGTAAACTCAGGGAGGGAGCCTGGGAGCAGGTAACGGTGGGGGAAAGTCTTGGGGTTCCCCGGGCAAGGTTTTGGGGGGGACCAGAGTGTACCAGGCACTGGAATTCCTGGTTGGTGGCAGCGCTACAGGTTCTAAGCTGGTAATTGAGCTTAGAGGAATTCATGCTGGTACCCCATCTTTTGGACGCTAAGGTTCAGAGTGGGGAATTGTACCATGACAACAACACAGGACACTGATCTTTACCATTTTGGTTCTGGGGGTAGATCCAAAACTTAGCAGGTCCAGGTTCTGAATCAGTAGAAATCTCAGCTATTTTCAGAAGATATTACTCCAAGATAGTTGAGATCCCACAGGATTTCTGCCATTTAGTGAGATTTTGCAAGAACGGCTCATGAGACTTTTGGCATCATCAAATTTGACCCTGAATCCTAATCCTGATTTGACTTCAAACCCAAGTTCCTTCCATGCCAGGATTCTTCCATAGTCTCCTTGGCCTATCTCCAATTGTTATCATTTTGAAAATGTCAAAATGGAAGAAAAAAATAATCCTGTCAGATCCACATAAAATCTTTACCTAAGGTGCTTATATCACTCCATTAATATCTGAGCATCTTAGGTCCTATATTGTACCCATCCTCATAACACAAACTTCTTCTAGCCCTAGTCCCATCTATATGGGGTCAGCTAATATGGCAAACTAAGTATTATTATTATTCCATTATACAGATGAGGAAGTGAGGAACCTAGGAATTCCTAGACTCGATCAGACCCAAGGTCCATCTAGTCCATTATTCACCATTCATTCCTAAGAACCCCACAGTAGGCAGATGAGCAGTAATTTGCCCTCCACATTGGTCTCACAATCATCCTAATTTCTAGTGTTAATGGAGGAACAGAAAGGTTAAATGGCTTGCCCCAGGTTACACAAGGATTCTGTAGCAGAGTGGGCAATTGAACCCAAGTTCTAGGTTAGTGCTCTAACCACTGTGCCAGCCTTCATCTCTTTTTTCATATGTTTGCGGAGTTCTCTCTCATTCTCCCTCTCTCTGAGAATTTGACCCTTAGTCGATATGTAATACACAAAATATTGATTTTTTTTTTAAAAAAAACCACCTAAAAGGAGCAGAAATGAGTTACTGGATCTCATTCCAGCCCCTGGTGAACAGGTGTCTCCAGCACAGAAGCCACCAGCACATTAAATAACATTTTGTTCTCGTAACAAAGACAATTCCTTCCTGAGCGAATTTTCAAGCTCCAGGACCAGAGGCTTTCCTGGCAGGTGAGGCAATCGCTATGGTATCTGAGTAATCTTTTGATGAGATGCCAAATAGACTGACTTGTCGTCTCATCCCCTAACTGTGGTTCCTTCAGAACAGTGCCCAGGCACAGTGATGAATGGTTGTGGGGAGGAGTCACCTCTCTGACCTCTCCATGCCTCAATTTAGTCAGCTGTACATTGAGCGCAATAATATTCAGCTCCACCATGGAGAGCTGGGATGCCTAATTAATGCATGTAAAATGCACTGAGATTATCAGAGGGTGCCAAATATTATTATTAATAATGCATATTTATGGCTGTTAAACTCTTTCCCAGCTTCATGGTAATTAGCCGCTCTGGTTTATTATTCTGTTTCTCTATGTTTCCATTCCAGCCATTTCCTAGCAACGAAGCTCTAGTCATACATAAGTAGTGCTCCAGTTCCAGTTCTAGTAATACTGAGCCCAGATACTAATGTCTTTACTTAGGCAATGCTCCCATTAATACAGCGTGAGTTTTGACTGAGTGAAAACTCAGTCAGGACCTCAGAATTTGGGAAAATCAAACAAAATATAGTGCACAATGCTTTGATAGTAAGAACTATGGCCCAGATCCTCAAAGGTATTTTGATGCCTAGCTCCTGTGGAAATAAATGGGAATTAGGTGCTTAAGTATCTTTGAGGATGTGAGCCTATAAACCTGATTATCCTCTTGCACTCCTCATATGCTATTGCAACCCCATTGACTTCAGTGGAGTGAGTGTCTAATTTGCAGTGATGTAAGTTTGAAGAGAATCACATATACACACATATACATATATACATGGCTTAAATTGATGTAACTCTGAGATGTTAATCATAAGACTCTGCCTCTGAAATTATTATTGACCTCAGCGACTGTCGAAGCCCTTGGAATGGGCAAATTGCTGTCTGACAAATGCAAAAACCAAAGGAGTCTAAGTCAAGAAGTTCGATGTCTCTTAAGAATCTCAGATGAAAACATTAAGTGCTTTTGTGCTGACTGACAGGCTTAATGAAACTGACTTGAGACACAAAGATTTGCCTGGATTAAGGACAAGCAGCTGAGGAAACAGTCTGACTAAAATCTGCAATGCCCCTTTCGCCTGAAGATTCATGTGAAGATTGGATACTAAAACAATGAAAAACCCGAGAACGGCCAAAAACACCGTCATGAGCGAAACCATCAAATCTCAGGTAGAAACATTATTAATTATTATTATTATTAACTAGCCTGAGGACAACTGGGACTGTTACTGAAGTCTGAAGCAAGATGGGTGAGGTATTATTGGACCAATTTCTTATTGGACCAATTTATGTTGGTGAGAGAGACAAGCTTTTGAGAGAGCTCTACTTCAGGTTTGGGAAACTTACTCAGGTCTGGTTTACATTACAGAGTTTGGTCGACTTAAGGCAGCTTACGTTGACATAACTCTGTAAGCATCTACACTAAAACGTAGCTCCCAGAAGCTTAACTTCACCTCCATGAGAGGCATAGCACTAAGGTTGGTGTAGTTAGGTAGACACAGCGTTGCTCACATTGACTGTTGCTGCCTTTCAGAAGCTGTCCTACAATGCCCCACACTGACAGTACAATCGGTGCAAGCCCTCCTGATGAGGACGCGCACTACTCACACAAGGAGTGTAGTGTGGACATGCAAAAGCGATTTAATTACTGCGGTGGCTGCGCAACGACTTAACGGTTGACTTAATTTTGTAGTGTAGACTTACCCTCAGAGTGTCACTGCTAAATACAAGGTGGAGTAGATTGTTTTGCATAAGTTGTTAACACATATTTCAAGGAACCAGTCAAGGTGAAGTGGCCTATTAACACCCCTCTAGTCATAGGGAGGAAAAGATGGGCAGGGGATGGGGGAAGCAGTTGACAGGGTGTTATAGATTGTTGTAATAAGCCATAAATCCAGTGTCTCTATTCAGTCCATGATTTTTTAGTTTCTAGTAAAAAGTTATGAATTTAAGTTCTCAGGCTCATCTTTTGGAAGTGTTGTGCAGGTTTCATTTGAGGATGAGAGCTCATAGGCCAGATTTAGAGTGACCCTTTGGGAAAAGTGGTCACCCACAGGTGATGTGGTAAGTTTGCCTTTTATCATTTTCCTGTGTGAGTTCATTCAAGAGCATGGTGATTATCTGGTTTCACCCACATTGTTGAAACTATGTAAACTCGAAAGCTTGTCTCTCTCTCCCCAACAGAAGCTGGTCCAATAAAAGATATTGCCTCACCCACCCTGTCTCTCTAATACCCTGAGACTGACACGGCTACACCAACACTGCGTATTAGTAAAGCCTGTACAGACAACCTTCTCCAGGGCATGAGGCGGATGATCTCCTCCAGTTGGCCCTGTTTGCCAAATCCCAGTGCTGCCAGTTAGTCTGGGAAATGACATGGCAGATTTGAGTGAATCAGCAAGAGGGGGCCCCTTAGAGGTGAAGAGGGTGAAAGGGGAAAGCAGCAGACTCTGCATGGCTGATTAGTAAACTTGTGGCTAATCAAGCCGTTCTTACCCTGGCCAAAGCCTACAGTGACTGCTCTACATCCGATCAAATGGATCAGGGAGCCGCTTCCTTCTATGGGGGTCAAATTTCCCTGATTAGATGCCAAATACCAGCAATAAGCCCAGTAATGGCAGGGAGAGACAGCATCTGCTCTATCTGCCTTTAAATCTTTGCCTTCATAATTACTCTGACTTGTAAAGATACTGGCCTTAAATTTAACTTCAGAATCAGCAAAAAACAGCCGTTTTCCATTTGCAGGCAGGCACAATGAGTGATTGGAATAGGTATAAAAATCACTTTCTGCTTTATGATGTGTGGATTAATGAAAGTATTAAACCATTCTAAATTATTTCCACTGTAGCTTGAAAGAAATAAAACCTCGCCGTCTTAAATTATAGAGATTTAAAACTTTGCAAGCTCATCAAAAGTGAATGGGCAACAAAGAGGGGCAAGTTTATAACCAGTTATGGATCACCTTAAATTTTTCAAACATTCATCACTTTTTCTGGTTCATTTCGGTTAGTGTTTCCCATGAGCTTTGGGAAATGCACTAATTTCTCCAGAAAAGAAGAGTAAATATGGGTCAGGCTAATATGCTTTTATGGGGCATCCTAGGATTTTTCTATTTTATAAGCAGTTAATATGGTTAATATTATGTCACTTACATTGTTGTCTTTATTGCTTGTGTCTCCCAGACTCAAAAAGCGTTATTTACTACATTCAGAGATTGAAGCTGGAGCTGAAATAACTTGGTTAGAGTTAGGTGCAAGATAGAGTGATATGGTAATGGCTTGTGTGAGTGTCGAGCTGTGTTTGTGCATGCATGGATATGTTTGTGTATGTGTGTTCATAGGAGAGTGTGGTTGGTGCAGCTTGTATTTATTTGTGAATGAATATGTGCTTTCACGTGAGGGTGTGTCCACATCCATGTTAGGGTGTGCTTATCTGTGCGTGAAGGGGTGTGTGTGTGTGTATGTGTATGTGTGAGGGTTTGTTTGTGCATGAATGTGTCCATGTCTGTGTATTTGTAGATTAATTTGCGTGTGTCTGTCCATGTGATGGGCTGTTTCTTTGCATGGTGAAGGTTTGAATATTCATGCATAGTTGTATGTATTTTTGTGTGAGACCATTTCTTTGTGCATGAGTGTCTGGTAGAGGTCTGCATCGTTCAATTCAAGTAAAGTCAGATCCTGGATTTTTTTTCCCCACACAGGAAGATCTTTGATAAAAGGAATAGATGGTGCTATTTATACAAGAGCTCTTAATTTGACCCCTGATGGTTTAATGTTCCTCTTGCTCCAGAGAGCTCTGCCGTACACAGGCAATGGTCTGCTCACAAAACAAGTTTGATTAACTTCTCCTCCATATACTTTTGTTTTCACCTCTCTATTCACTCTGTGTACTCGGTGGGAGGTTGGCAGGCAGCCTTCCCCTCCCAGTACTCTATTGGCCACCTGTTTCACCATGCAATTCACCATCTCCTGTCACTCAAATGCCAGAAATAGTAACAAGGGTGCAGAGCTTTTCTGGACTGCTCTCCTGCCTAGAGGTGGGCCTAAACCAACCCCCATCCCCCAGACTTTCCTAACATTTGGCTCTTGAAACTGACTTTGCAGCTCAATTCCATCAATTGTCATGATGTAGCAACCCAAAATCATCCTGAAGATGAGGTGTCCGCGCCTAGCAACAGAATATGATGAAATTGTGACATTCAGGTCCATGAAACCCAGGTATTTGCATTTTAATTGAGCAAACTCAAATACAGCAGGTTTGCACTGATTCATATTCTCTTCAGACCGTTCCCCCAGCTGTAATCACTGGTTCAGATGTCAGCTCAGCAGTAATGGCAAACACTGTCTATTAACCGGCATACAACCTCATTCCCCACCCAGCACTCGCCAGGCAACATTTTTTAACAAAAACTTGTTAGCTATGATGTTCCCATCACTGCTCCAATACATGTGAAGGTCTTTGCCAAGCTATGTTGCCACTTCATAATGCTCCACATGGATATATTGAGTGCTCCCCTATGGCAGCTGCTTTTGGGTAAGCATTTACCTCATTAATGTCTCTTAGCACCATATGAGTGCTGAAGCACAAAGACAGACCTACTGAGGTCAACAAAATCCCCTTGTGGTGGTATTTGATGTGCTGTGCAATCTTAATAATAGACACACCAACAGAGAAACTAGGGCTGGCTTGTGTATCACAGAGTGAACAGACTCTGGCTCCATCCCTGCTCACCCTGGTACATCTACCTCCATCATTTCAAAGACAAATCCCTTTTTAAAAAATCACAATGGAGTTGATGGAATGCATAGTAAAAGCCAATCAGCAATCGATATGAAACACCATTTTCCTACTGGTCCAATTGTTGCTTGTGCTGTAGTTTCGAATTTAAAAAGATACTTTTTAATTGTTTAAAAATGATTTTGGAGGGTAATTTTTAAATGTTTGTAAATGATATATGACAGAGATGGACGTATACGATTAACTTAATGAGAGAAGTATTTGGACAATCAGTTTGAGTTTACCACTGAGTTAGGTCACCCAGACTATGTAGCATTGCAGGGAGGTGGGTGGCAAATGTGTCAGCTGATGCAGACATCTGTGCACCAGCCTCGGACCAGGCCAGGGTGCACGGTTAAAGGAGCATGGTATCTGTGACTACAGGTGGTTGAAAAATAGTTTTTTTCCATGGAAAATTTTGAGATAAACTGAACAAAAACTGAAATACTTTTATTGGTGAAAATTGTCTGCTTTTGATTTGTAGAAAAACAGAATACCTTAGTTAGATTGATTCATGCTCTTATTCTTCACTCTGATACACTATGATATGCTTTCTATCCTTTTAGTGAAGGAAGGAGTGTGTCATGGGAGTCCCTGGCCATGGTGCATCATGGGAGTTGTAGTCTGGTCAGACAGCCTGTCCCATGGAAACATGAGGCACCCAAACTATCAGCACCATAAGGTACCACAACACCATTGCTGAATCAAAATATTTCAGTTTTGGAGCATCTCTCTTTCCCATGAAATACTGAAATCAAAAGCAGACACTTCACAAAAAAAAATCTTTAAGTCAAACCCCCAATATTCTGTTGAACAGTTTTGCTGGAAATTTTTTGAGCATCCATATCCATGACTCTGCAGATTGAGTGCTTAACCTGCACAGAGGGTGTGGAGTGGCAGCACTTGCTATGTCACCAAATGAAATTAAGAGTGGTTTAAAACAAATAAAAGGAAGTACTTCTTCACACAACGCACAGTCAACCCATGGAACTCTTTACCAGAGGATGCTGGGAAGGCGAAGATTATAAATGGGTTCAAAAAAGAACTAGATACATTCACAGAGAATAGGTCCATCAATAGCTGTTAGCCAGGGTGGGGAGGGATGGTGTTCCTAGCCTCTGTTTGCCAGAAACTGGGAATGGACAACCAGGGATGGAGCACTTGAAGATTACCTGTTCTGTTCATTCTCTCTGGGGCACTTGGCACTGGCCACTGTCAGAAGACAGGATACTGGGCTAGATGGAACTTTGGTCTGGCCCAGTATAGCAGTTCCTATGTTCTTATGTGCTGGAGTACCAGCCATGGAGAGCTATGCCGAAACCTTGATTCCTACCGAGAGGGTACGGTATGAATTTCTTTCCTACAAGTCCCTAAATAGCACCCTGAACAAAGCCTGATATAGGAGAACTTATTCTCCCTCCGCAAGCTGGGTAGATATAATGTATTTATGATTGTCTGGGGCAGACCAGAATAAAAGTTGCCAGACTGTGGTGAAAGGAACTGCTCCCAAAATTAGGGTAAAAACAGTCACACAAGGACTTGATCAAAGCACATAATGTTTAAAACCTGTGTTCAGTCATCTTAGTCTGAGTCAGGCAACACTCTCGCTTCACATTATTTTAGCATATTACTAATGCAGTTGAAGCAGGGAATAATGGAATAAGGTACATTATTTCATGTAAGGCCAGGTCCCTTGGAGTAGAAGAAACTTGCTCCTCACAGATATTATAATGGGAAGGGGTGGGGAAACATTTTAAGTGTCACAACAATCCATGCTCTCCTGGGAGGGGCAGGCAATCCTGTTCCAGACCTCGCAACATTACTTGACAGCTTATCCAAGTCAGACAGGAATCAGTAGTCTCCTTACTCATCAGCAACAAATTTTATGGCCCATTATATAACTCCATGTGTTCATTCCTATTCAGCCATACTTTATGTAGATGCACTTTACTGTACATTGGTCAGTAATTTTTTCCTTAGCTCTCCACTTTGGACTACAGTAATCTGTCATGAGTTTATAGCAGCACCTCTTCTCTGCCAGAATAGAGTCTGCAGTATATATATGTAATCTGACTGTAATTTGCTTGGGACTGATAATGAACCTTTTATATGTGCTACTCTATAACCAAGATAAAATAGTTTATAAGGCTAAGCAAGTTTCTTCTGAGTCAACTTATTCTGTGACAGTGACATCCGCATTTGGCTCAACTGAGGGCCATGTTGACAAGTTGCCAGGTGCCTGGAGGCTGCACATAGTATGGATAAGTGGGAGCAGGTAAAAGTCGGTCTCATTTTTGAAGGTGGAAGGTAGCCCACAGGGACTACCACTCCCAGAGTGCAGTGCTCATCTTGATCTGACTTGAAGAATAGAAGCATGGTCCTCATAACATAAGGGCAGCCATGGCATGATGGGCTCTGTAGTCTCCATGTCCCATGTATACAATGTCATATTAGGCCTGATCCAAAAACCACTTAAGTCAATGGAAAGACTGTCACTGAACTGAATGGGCTTTGAATCAGGTCCACAGTCAATAGACAACATTTTAGGCTCTGAATGCCCTCCCGTGGAAGTCAACAGGAGTCGAAGGTGCTGAATGTCTCTCATTCTGCTGGTGGATCAAGGCCTCATCTCTTATTAGAAATGGTACAAAGAGCACATTGCATGTCAGGATCTGAAACTGAGACAAATGCCTACTGTGTAGCTTGAATCAGAACTGAGGGCCAAACTTCACTGCAATTTAGGGGTACTTGGATCAGAAGGGTTTGGTTCAAGCCCACCTCTATTTCTCAGGGTTATTACAACTTAACATTTAGCAATCCAATGTTATTTCTGTTCTGTTTTCCTAATGGCCATTTATTACTAGGGTACCTATTGGGGAAGTGAAAAAATTCCAGTCTGGGATTCACCAATGACTGTCATAGGTCAGTAGTAATTAGCTTGGGAGACATACACTAGTGTCATGAGGTAGAAGACATGCATCTTCGTTTATTGAGGTTAACTTGTGAAATTCAGTTAATTTGCAGTTTATAGCCCTTGACCATTATAAATCGCCCTGCGCAGAAAAATTATTGCTGCCAGCATAATAATCATGGCTTTGCCCTAATGTAAATCATTTGTTCTTTTTACCTTGCTCTAGCTTGTCAGCATGCCTTCTGCTTGTATGGGCACTGTAGGTAAAACTCATCCCTGTCCAGAGTGCCCGTAAAAGCCTATGAAAATCTCTTTAGTCCCACTTAAATCCTCAAAATAAGGTTTCATATGCATAAGCCTAGTGCTCTGTTCCCAAGCACAGGGCTGCATGCAATAGACCCACTGAGTCACTAGCCTGCCAGCTTCTGCATCACACAGATAAAAACAGTGGAAGTGCAGGAGCTGACATGGCCTGTTGGAAGAGCAAGGGATTTTGTTACATCACCGGTTTCTTTAACATTTGACAGGTCACTTAGTTACCCATGTGGATGTATGTAATTACTCCCAGGAAGTGATTGCCAAAGTTCTCGGTATTGATATTCACTCTGGAGTTCTGCTGGGCTTTTTCTTTTCTTATCTATTATTCCCCCAGTGATTTCAGTTGACTCATCAGCCTTGCACAATTAGTGCTCTAAGAGGGATGACTTGGAATCTCTAATGTGAAGAAGGCTCACCTCTGAGCATACAGAGTGGAGGAAGAAGTCTTTTTGACAAACTTTGGGAGAGATTCTACCCCTCCTACTCTGGCCCCCATATGCCAGCCTCATGGTGAAAAGGGGTTGTATTGGCAGCACAACCTGCCAGGGGAGAATTAGCAAAGAGAAACACCTGCAGAGTTCTCTCTCACAGGTCCCTCTCATGGAGGATATGAGTCTGGTATAGCCCCAGCTGGAGAACTTTAACTTAAGTGAAGCAGCTCACACTTTTAGCTCTGGAGGTCCCTGGCTGCAGTCCCAAAGATGGCAGCAATCAGGAAGACCAGCAGAAATGGTCCTATGCTGTCCACTTTACAAGCCTCAAGTGCAGAGGAGAAAGGAGGGGGCAGACTGAAGGTAGCAGGGGGCGGGCTTCTAGTGCTCAGCACTACAGGAATTCCGGGTTGTGGCGGAACTCATAGGAAACCCCAGGCAGATACCTTAAGTTAGAGTCCCAACTAACTTCTAAATGTTCACAAAGAGTATTGGACCCAACAGCAGCACAGATCCACTCGGTGCTTTCCAAGACCCTTCAAGCACACGAGGCTTGTTGCTAGCCTTCATTCATTCTGAGCCCATTTCCTTCAGCCTTACTCTAAGACACATCTTACGCTTCATGATGCAGCAGCTACTGGGTGAAATTTTAAGGCCTGTGACGTGCAAGACGTCAGTCTAGATGAGCCTAGTGGTCCCTTCTGACTTTAAAATCTATAACTCTATAACCCCAGTAAAATTCATACAGAAACCTGAGAGCCATCTAGTATGGGTGAATATAATAAAGAGCTGGATAATCAAACACCTTGTCTCAGATCATAGCCTGGTTGATACCACCACGTAGGTCCTTGCTGAATTAGCCAGGTGATTTACAGGATTTTCTTGGAAGAATCAGGCCTTGTTCATTGCCATAGGGAGGATAGCAGAATAAATGGACCAACGGTTTGATACGATAAAATGTACAGTATGCTCCAGTATTCCAGGCTGGAGATGCCTTTGCAGACTTGAGATAGTGATGGTGGTGGCTGCTGCTAATTATTTGAATGTATTTAATACAGCGTGAAGTGAAGCTATTTTGTTTTTTAACTCTGGAGAATGAAATCACAGTATGTGTCCTGGAGATGCGGATATTGCAAAAGGTGGGCGTCAGTTAAAAATAGAAGTCCCTCTGTCACTAAATCTGGGGTTTGGGAGCACGGTTTGAGATAAAATACTGCAAGGTGCCAGGTTCCTCTGGATAAAGGTGCTGAACACCTCTTGCTAGATATTATGCCCTGGTCTACAGCGGTGGTGGGGGCGGGGGGTCGACCTAAGATACGCCAACTTCAGCTACATGAATAGCATAGTTGAAGTCGGCATATCTTAGGTTGACAACCCTGGCTGTGCAGATGGCAACAAGTCAACTGCTACTGCTCCCCCCTCGACTGTGCTTCTGCCTAGTTCCAGAGTCTACAGGGAGCACGTTAGGGGACCGATTTATCTGTGTCTAGATGAGACACGATAGATTGATCTCTACCTGCCAATCCAGTGGGTAGTGAAGACCTGCCCTAAGTCTTACTGGGCTTCAGTGGAAGTTGAGGTTACTCACTACCTCTCTTGGCTTGTAAGTCCTTTTTTATAAAGAAGTTTGGCATATGGAAATTTGTCTGAGACTGTATCAGATTGAGCACTCACTGGTGTGGTGCCTCCTCCTGGTCGTCTGGGAATTAGCTCAATTCCAGCATGGAGCACCCCCTGCTAGCTGGTGTCTCTCCTGCCTCAGGCCCACCATGTCCCTCCCAGACCCCAGTGCCCCTTACCTTGGGGTTCTGCACACTCTCGGTCTCCCTTCCCAGGGGAATCCCCAACCCTCTATACCCTTATTCCTGTGGTATTGACCCTGTCTATTTTTGACCCTCCTGGACCCCCAGGCACCTCCCTCTGCAGACTCTCACTTCCCTTGAGGGGTCAGTGCAGGCCCCCAGGCACCTCCCTCTGCAGACCCTCACTTCCCTTGAGGGGTCAGTGCCCCTTAATGTGGCCCGGTTTGTGGTAACCCCAGCAGGCTCCCCACTTCCTCACTGCCTTGGGCATTTCGTGGTCCCTCATGGGTCCAGGCCTCTCACTAGGGATGACCTGGACCCTCCACCTTGGTCCTGGGCATGGCCACTGTACATGCCCATGACATCCACAGGCCCAACAAGTCTGCGGCCCCGTGGGTTCCCTCACCAGGTGGGCTGTCTTAAGCACTTGCCCCTTTCCCTTCTCTGAGTGAGGCACACTGTCCCCATCCCCATAGGGACAATCCCCTTTTAAGTGTCCACATCACCCACAGGCATAGCAAGCCCTGCACTTTGCCACAAGCCTCCTGGCCCTGGCATTCGGCATTTCACACTGTTCTCCATGGCTCCTCTGAAACTCCCTTCTGAGGAGTTTCACCAGGGTCTGCTGTTCCTCTGCCAGCCACCCCAACTTTTCCCCACTGCACTTCACACTACCTCTTTTGGATCTCCCCAACCTCCTGCACAAGTCTCTCAAGCCTCTCAGGCTGTCAGACTGCCCCTTTCCTCAGGGGACCTGACCCTGGAGCCCAGCCTGGAATGGCACAGGAACCTTCTGCAAAGAACATCTCTGCATAACCAGGATCTATTGTCCCCCTCTTTAGTTCCCTCCAGGCAATTATCCCTAGGCCTTCTCCTTCCCCTTGTATCGGGGTGACCGTTTATGCCCGCATTCTCCACCATGCGTAGCAGATTGAGCATTCACTGGCATGGTGCTTCCTGCTGGTTTTCCAGAAATTAACTCGATTCCAGCATGGAGCGCCCCTTGCTGGCCAGTATCTCTCCTGCCTCAGGCCCTCCTGGACCCCGGTGCCCCTCACCTTGGGATTCTGCCCCATGGCACTCCCCACACTCTGGGTCTCCCTTTCCAGGGGAACCCCTCCAACCCTCTATACCCACCTTGCCTCAGTGACTACTGCTGGCCATTATCTAGCCCCTTTCTCTGGGCAAACTGAAGTCTGTAATGGCCACTCATCACTAGCAAGGGGGTTGGACCAGCTGCCTTTCCCTGTAGCCCCAGTACCTCTCTATGCCTTTACCAAGGCCTCAGCCTGGGGAACTGCTAGTCTGGAGCTCTCCAGTTTCTCTTGCCTTCCCCAGCACTGCTCTGCTTGAGGTACCCTGTGCACTCAGCCAGCTAGGCCCTTCTCATTCCAAGGCTGGAGTGAGACTCTGTGACCTAGCTCCTCTTAGCCCTTATATCATGGCCAGGTTTAGCTTGATTTGCCATGGCCACAGCTGTGGCTGCCTCCCCAATCAGCCTTTAACCTTTCCCTAGGAGCGGGGTAACTGCCCCACTACGGAGACCTACTATCAGTCTCATAACGAAACAGCAATCATTCCTGATTGAAACTCCTACTCCAAACCCACATCTTAACCTTCTAGTGCTGGTTGAAAGATTGATTGGTGTGACACATTGTGGTGCTCACTGTCAGCTGGACCACCAAACTGATAACAGTAAAGTCAGGCACCGTGCTGAGATGCAAGCTGCTCTGACATGTTTTTAATTGAGGCCACAGTAATTGCTTTGCAGGGGCAGAATTAAGATCTGCTCACTGGCAGTAAAGCTCTTCCGGAGATTGCAGAGGTTCTACAGCACATTATGGGACTGGAGGCATACAATTTTTTAAAAGTCTATTTGTGCAACGGTTGCAGCCGTGACAACTGGGTCATGTCATGGGCTCTGCTCTCAGTAACTAGGGCCAAGGTTTTCAAAAGCATCTAGTGATTTTGCAGACCTCCATTTTTGTTTGCCCAACTGCAGGGACCTTGTTTTCAGAGGGTGGGTGCTCAACAACTTCTGGAAATCAGGTCTCTTTAAGGTGTCTCATGTTGGACAGCCAGAAACTCAGGTGCCAAAAATTACTAGTATCTTAAAAACAAACAAACAAACAAACAAAAACACCACACACCACCACACACCTTGGCTTTAGATCCATGTGATTTTAAGAGCACGTATACCAGTGCTTAAATTTAAGCATGCGCTTTGCTTAATTGGGCTCCAGAGTGTACATTTTGGCTCTTCGACTCACATAGCATATTTCAGCTCTGAAAGTCTGATTTCCGTAAAGCATTAGCTTCCCCAAATTTTCTTTGGAAGCTGCATTAAAGTTTGTAAAATATTTGGGGCCTGATCCAAAGCCCATCTAAGTCAATGGGAGTCACTCCATTGACTTCAGGGGACTTTGGATCAAGCCCTTGGAGATCTTTTCATGGAAGGTGCTATGTAAGTGGAAAACACTTTATTATTACTTATTACAGTGTCACCGTGCCTCCGTGGGTCACAAACTGAGAATGTCCTGAAATTGACAAACTGCTGAGGACTAGGGCAGAGACACCCCAAAACTGGTGATTATTCTCCCATAGGTATACCAAACCAGCAACAAAAGTCAACTTCTGTTTCACTACCCTGGCTAACAAGAAGTCAGAAAAGCAGTTTCCTTGGGCATTCCAGTTCTGGATTCAACACCCAGACAACCACTCATCTTTAGGTCTAGTATTTAAAACCAATTTCATCAAAACAAAAGGATTCTTCTGATCCCAAAGGACCAGCCACATACCCAGGTCAATATATAACTCAGATCTTACCCAATAATCATGCTGTTGCCAATCCTTTAGTACCCAAAAATCAAAAGGTTTATTTATAAAAAGAAAAAGAAAGATAATTAAAATTGGCTAAAGGAATCAAATACATACAATAATCACAAAGTTCTTGGTTCAGGCTTGTAGCAGTGATGGAATAAACTGCTGGCTTGATAAGTCTCTGATTGCTTCCAAATCACTGGAGGGACCTCAGTCCCTTGGTTAGAATGCTCCCTTTAGCATAAGTTCATAGTCCAGAGGTTTGAGCAGGAAAGAGGCAAAATGGAGGTGTTTCCAGGGCCTTTTATAGCTTCTGCCAATTGAAGGGAAACCCATTGTTTTCACTGTGGAAAATTACAGGTAACCATAACAAGATGGTGTTTGGAGTCACATGGGCAAGTCACATGTCCATGCATGATTTCGCGTAGTCATAGCAGAGGCCATCACAAGAAAAGTCCATTAAGTGTACATAGGCGTCTTCCATGGTCTATTGTGAGTTAAGTGTTCCTCGAATAGTCCCTTCAACATGTGCAGGCTAAATACCTTGTTGGTGTTACCACATGAGCAAACATTTGAAATACAGGTAGAAAGCCAATACTCATAACAAAAATGATACATACTGTGATGGGGCAAGGCCAGATGGCTACAGTAAAGTACTGAGGAACAGGTATGTTAGCCCCTGGTTAAACAAATCCCTATTACCATGGTAACCAAATGGCAGTTGCTCCAGGTTAATCAAGGCACCTGGGTTTAAAAAGGAGCTCACTCCACTCAGGCGGGAAGGAGCAAGAGGAGAGGAAACGCGTGTGAGGAGCTGGGAGCAAGAGGAGCAAGTAGCTGCGACTGAGAGGGTGTGCTACTGGAGGATTGAGGAATTATCAGACAGACAATCAAGCATTATCAGATACCAGGAGGAAGGTCCTGTGGTGAGGATAAAGAAGGTGTTTGGAGGAGGCCATGGGGAAGTAGCCCAGGGAGTTGTAGCTGTCCTACAGCTGTCACAGGAGGCACTATAGACAGCTGCAATCCACAGGGCCCTGGGCTGGAACCCAGAGTAGAGGGTGAGGCTGGGTTCCCCACAAACCTTGCAACTCCTGATCAGACACAGAAGGAGTTGATCCAGACTGTGGGTTCCACCAGAGGGGAAGATCACTGAGGTGAGCAAATCCACCAATAAGTGCAGGACCCACCAAGATAAAGGAGGAACTTTGTCACAATACATAGAAATAGCATAATCCTATGAAGCAATTTCAACACCTTTCCATAGACACCTTACTTGACATATTTTGCACAAGATTTGCTGCATTTATATAACAGTGGTAGCAACAATGACTTACATAGTCATATTTTAATCAGATAATGTCACGAATTGTCCCACTGTTGTTGTGAGAGCCCCGTCCTGTGCAGGGAGAGTAGTATGTCAGCTCTGAGGACAGAATTATGACCTTTTGGCCAATGCGCCGTGCACAGCGTGTGCTACATCTGTCCTCTTCCATTGCTGAACCAATAGGAAAAAGCCATCCTTACAACACACTTTCGTGTGAAAAAGCAGAAGGATATTTATTGTGGTTCACTGAAGAACATTTCTTTGGAAAGTTACAAAGGCTGTGCTGAGGTGGTCACATACATGATTGACCTGACTGCTGAAGAGGAACAGGGTCACAGGTTGAGCTCAGTGTGATTTCCTGTTGAAATGGCTCAGAGGAAATTGGTGCAGCTCTCATGAGATGCCCAGCAGCATTTCGGTGGTTGGAGCTGAAGTTCTGATAAGTACTTGTAGACTGTGTGCAGTGAACTGAGACAACTTCTCAACCCACTGGTTAAATGGAGTTCTTGCTGCTCCCATTTCAAGGTGATTGGAGCAGTAATATCTACATGGCAATTTTTTTAAAAAACACTATCCAGAACATGGTGTTAAGTGTGGGGGTGGGGGTGGGGATAGAAACCGCACAAAGCCCACAGAAAGTGAATTGTCCAGAACTGTGCATTTTTAATTTGGGGATCTCAAAGGACTTGATAAACATGAATCAATCTTTGCAGCATCCCTGCGAGGTTGATAATTATCCCCATTTTACAGATAGGGAGGCTAAAGTATAGAAGGATCACGGTTCCTGCCTAAGACTTCCAGCAGACTTGCAGAATTGGAAAATGAACCCAGGCGTCCTGTTCACACAAAATAATTGCCCTTCCAGCTCCTTTGTGAGATTACCAAAATCAGCTACATCCCTAGAAATAATTAGTTCAGATCCATCTGTTCTTGGCGTGGACTGTAGCGATGCACCCTGGAGCTGAACACCAAGGAACATTGTGGATTTAGAAATCTGAGAGCCAGACCCTGTGCTGGTGTAAATTGGTGTAGCTCCACTGACTTCGATAACTCTATGCCAGTTGAGGATGGAAATCTGAATTTTGTGTCTGTTTCTAATTTACTTCACCATTATGATTTTTAAATGCCTATTTGTCTGGGCCATACCTCAAGCTGAGAAATGGGTTATTAACATGGCTTATTGCTTGGATACTAGGGATTTGTATACATTGCATGCAGGATTGCTGTCCCCCTAGAATCAATCCATAGAAACTCATCTTGAGGACACTGTTTTCAGAATCAGATGCTGCTTGTTCCGAGTTCCCTCCCCAGCACCCTACTCCTTCTGACCTTCCTAGCTCCTGCAAGATGAAGAAGCTCGATTAGCCAGGAGGAAGTGTGCCTGTAAACTCTTCCAGCTGACTTGCTGTCTAAAGAACACTCGCAGCACTCAGTGCTCTCGTTGATTAAAGTAATCACAGGCAAGTGTGTTCTACAGGATGTCAACAAAAAAAGAATCCATTTCCTTGACTTCAAACCCTCCGTGAAGCTGTCATGCAAGTATCTAGGGACACTGGCATCTTAAGTATTTGAATAATTGTAGCATATAAGGTAGAAATACAGTGTCACCCCAGTACTCTCTCCTCTGCTGCCTTTTGAGTGGCAGCGGTACCAGATCCTACCCCAGAGCCTGGGTTCTCCTTCTTGTCACCTCACTGGCTACAATTTATTCTGCTTTCCAGCCAGCTTGGATTGATTCTCTTCTTGCACCCCTGTAAATTCAGGGCTTGATCTTCGGCCCTGCTTTGCTCTCTTTGTCCCAGTGCTGTGGCACCAAGGGAGCAGAAAGCATCCGTGTTTCTCCCACTTGGCGTTCCTCTGACATGGGGAACCCCCATCTGGTGTAAATCTGGCATTGCTGGTTCCCATACCGCTGACTCGCAGCTCCAGGCATAGACGATGTCTCAGGGGTGGGAAGGGACCATTGTAGGAATGTGCTGCCCTCCGTCTATAAAATACATTGTGGACCCAACCAAACTGCTATGTGACCTTGGACAAATCACACCCCTTCTCTGTGTCTCTATCCCACCTACCGCTTGTCTGTCCTGTACATAGACAACAAACTCTTCAAGGCAGTTTCTTATTATATGTACGTAGCACTACGGGGCCCTGATCTAGGTGATACTACAATAGCAATAACGAATAAAATTAAGATAAGTTATTTTTGTGATCACCAGACATGTATATTTATAACAGAATAATTATTTGTATTAGCACCACATCACCAAGGTTTGACTCTTTCCACAATATTTTTTATTTTGGAATCTGTGGATCATAACTAGATCTTGGTAACAAGAGAGAAAATACGTTTTTCCCCCCTCTCACTTTGTGGATGGTTGCCAGCTGCTGCTGTTACCCTCTTCTTCCCACAATAAAATGGATAAATTCTACTTTAATTTTTACAGTTGGAGCTGTATGCACAGGAATATTAGATTACAGGGAGAGTTGTGATGAAAAGTGTCTCAAATGAGCTAATTTTACGTTCTTGAAAGACTACCTTCTCTTCTATTATCATATTACAATGCCATTATATAAATCAGTGGTGTGGCCTCAAGTGGAAGGCTGTGTGCGGTGCTAGCCACCGTATCCAGAAAGGATATTGCAGAATTAGAGGGGGTTCAGAGAACGGCAATGAGAATTATCAAGGCCCTAGAAAAATTCTCATTTGAATAGAGATTAAAAAGATTGGGATTGTTTACCTTAGAAAGGAGATAAGAGGGGCCATGATAAATGTCTGTAGAATAATGAATGGTCCAAGAGAAGTAGTTCAGGAGCTTCTATTCTCCCTACCTCATAACATGAGAACAAGGGGACATTCAATGAACTTCAAAGCAGAAACAAGGAAATTCTGTTTTTCACCAATGTGCAATTAGACTGTGGATTCACTGCCACTGGATGTTGTTGAGGCCAAGAATTTTAGCAAGATTTGAAAAAGGAAATTGGGCATTTCTCTGGATAACATGAATATCCAGAATCATCATCATTAACAGTGATAAACATTTCTGTAGCAATACTAACCGTTGTAGCCCATGAAAGCTTATGCTCAAATAAATTTGTTAGTCTAAGGTGCCACAAGTACTCCTGTTCTTTTTGCGGATACAGGGGACATGGTTGTTACTCTGAAAACTAACCCTTGTGTTTCAGGGCTTTTGATCACCACCAGTCAATAATTTGTCAATAATCGATAACCAGTTAATCAGTAGCCAATAATTTAGTAGGAATTTTAACTGGGATATGTTTAGTGAGTCGTGTTCTCTCCCACTGTGGTTGAATCAATCAATCAAATACTAAAGACCATACACAGAGGGGCTTACCATTACCAATAGATGTGGAAGACTTTCCCAGTAGTTTCTGACAGCTTATGTCCAGTCTGCCCATGGTCTTACTTCCCCTGTGATTTAGGGGCAATGATACCCTGATTTATGCTTATCGTGTATCATTCTGGTCCTTATCTGCTTCCTCAGATTGGTGTACACTTCTCCATTTCTTAGGGCTTTTCTACACCAGGTCAGCTGTGCCTCTCTAGCACTTAGTGAAGATGCTACCTACACTGAGAGGAGAGCTTCTCCCATTAGCATAGGTATTCCACCTCCTCAAGAGGCAGTAGCGGTGTTAATGGAAGAATCCCTCCTATCGACACAGAGCTGTCTACACCAGAGCTTAGGGTGGCCTAAAGGGACTCGAAGATTGGGGTATACACAGTGTTAACCTGCAAGACAGAGTTAGTGCTGGCATAGTCCAGAGGACAGTGGTCGAATGTTCCCTAACGCCAACAGCCTTTCAGCCAAACACTCAGCTGGCACAAGTAACAAGGGGGATCCTCAGTCCTGGGGGTGCCTCTCAGAGCTGGCACAATTGCATCTTAAATACAGTAGATAACTGGAGGCAAAGATCCTTAGCAGCATCATGAAAAATTGGAAGGACCTCAATTGCTTGGCCTTTAAAACTGAATCAATTCATGTCAGAAAGTAGCATACCCTAGGAAGAGCTGGAAAGGTCATGGTATGTGTGTATTTACACACACAAAGACGCTTTTGGGCATACATTTAAACCAATAGTATTAACACAGCTACATTAAGTTCCACGCCATTTTACTATTAATAATTCTGGGTCTGGCTTTCAGAGGTGCTAAGCATCCAAAATTCTACCTGCCCTCAATAAAGCTGGAGGTGCTCAACCTTTCAGAAAATTAGTCCCTCTCTCTGTCATTTAGGGCCAAAGTTCTCCTGTACAATGGTGAATCTCCACTAAAGTCAATGGAGATATTCTGGAATTACAACAGTGTAGCTGGGGACAGGATTTCACCGTCACTTAGTGCCATTCTTCCGGAAGGATCCGGATACCACCCAATTCAGTATAAGTGTCAAGTATCCATCAAGCCATTTGTTTCCCCCAAAGCCCCAAATACTCCCCCCTCCATCCCCAAGCCCTTCTTGGTTCTGAGCACCTATGAAAATGTAAGCATTTCATAGGAAGTGAGTACACGGGAGCTGAGTGCTTTGGAAAATCCAGTTAGGACAATTTTGTGGGCACATTTTTTTTAGGCTCCAATTCATCAGGGAACATAAACATACACTTAATTTCAAGCACATGAGTAATCCCATACATGTTTAGCAAAGCATGTAAGCACCTGTTTAACTTTAATGCCATACCTAAATCCCATTGATTCCAATCCACTTCAGGGGTATTGAAGGTATGTGAGCAATCATATGTATATTCAGCAAGCACTTATGCACATGCTCAGCTTTAAATATGTGCATAAGACCCATTTCAATGGATCAATGTCAGTGGATCATAGTTTTAAGCAAGTGCTTAAACATATGCTTAAGTGTCTTGCTGAAGCAATCTGTGATCCGCAAGGATTTTAAAAATTAACACTGGCTACTCCAGGCTTGTATTAAACTCCCAAAGTTACAGCTTCTCTCTGTCTTCAGATGGGTAGATTCTGCCACCACCCAAGTGCAAAAAAACCCCTTATAAACCAGAAAGGTACACTTGGGAATTCCTTCCTGTGGGGTACCCTCAAGCCCTTTCACTCCCCCGCCCTCCAGGGAAGAGCTGAGAAAGAAAAACAAAGGAAATCAGTTGTTGCCACCAGCTAATTAAACAACATGTGCACAGACCTCTTAGGACACCAAAAATCTAGTCCTGTTCTTAAAAAAGGTAAAATTTTATTAAAAGCAAAAAGAAAGAAAATACATCTGGAACTTAGACTTTTGCTAGATGTAAAGAACCCACTTAAAAAAATTAAACATCAATAACCTTCTTGAGGTCCAGCTTAAAGGTTACAAGCAAAACAAAAACATTTGAGGTTAGCACAGAGGAGTCTACAAGCCAAGAAGAAATAAACAGAAATAAACCTAATCACATCTTCATAGACATTCCCTAATTTACTTACATATCTGAGGTTTCAGATAAGCAATGTCTAGGTGTGATCTGTTGGTTTTTCAAACCTGGCTTTCAGCTTCTCACAGCATAACTACTCCCTGTTCCCCTCTTTCCTGGAGAACCACAACACACAGACAAAAGGAAGTTTTAAAAAAGTTCTAGCCTTCCCAGTGGCTCTTTTGGTGAGGTGCCCACTCCTTTCCTTTTACCTGTGGGCTTGTTAACCCTTTACAGGTAAAGCAAGTAGAAAACAACCACCAAAAGGGATTCCATAGCCACTTGGCTAGTTGGGTGTCCACAGAAGGGAGCTACCCACTCTCTCATTAATCACAGAGGGCCATAGTGTTTAGCTGACTAAGGACTTGCCAAGATGCAAAGCTGCAGGAGTGTAATTAAGGTGTGATTTTAAACCATTTTAGTTAAACCAGTTCCAAAAGCTGTGTAGACACTGTTTTTGGTTTAAATCAGGCTTATTCTTAAACTGAAATATGACTACTCTCAAAACTGTGGTGTTACTAAATTGGATCAAAACTGATTTAAATTGAAGCTGGAAGTGGATGCCAGACAAATTCCAGATGGAAATAAAGAGTACCTTTTTAACAGTGAGAGTAATTAACCATAAGAACAACTTACCTAGGATTGTGGTGCATTCTTCATCAGTGGCAATTTTAAAATCTAAATCAGCTGTTTTTTTTAATGTAAGATCTGGCCTAGTTTAAACAGGAAACATTTTGGGAAAGTTCTTTGGCCTGTGCTGTGCAGGAGGTCAGATTAAATGGTCACAGTGGTCCCTTCTGGTCTTAAAAAAACTATGAATAAGTTAAATTTTGGTTTAATTGGTGCAATTTTCTCATTTACACAAGGCCAACGGTGTGTGCACTAATTTAACTAAACCAGTTTATCTAAAATGGTTTAGTTAAACTGGTGCTTGTTTGTGTGTAGACAAGACCTAATTGCCTGGTTTGTGGACTCAGTCAGGTACTTAATGAAACACACCCACAAATATTTGCACCAACACTGAAGAGTGGCCATAAAATGGGGGCTAATTCTGCAAACCAGGCAGGTCCTTGGCTGTTATGACTTCATTATTTACGTGAATCATCTCTACCTGTGATTCATTATGATTCTGCTCTTATTTTGTTCCTCGCTCTTCTGCAATTTTTGTGTATTTTTATAAATAAAAAATATTCTCGGTAAAAATCTGTGAATTTATTAATCTTTCCCTGTGTGCTCTGTCACTCAGCAGCTACTGGAAACAGCATCTAGTTCAAGTTGAGTTACTTTTAGTAAGCCTTTGATTTGGGGGAGGAACACACCTTTTTTTTTATTTTTGCCAGTGTGGGATCATCACACGTTTGAAACTCACACACAGATGGTCAATAGTTCATGCAAGCAGGCAACAGACCATGAAAACAAACCTACGGATTCAAGCATTATTAGTACAAGACCATCTTAGTAATAAAGCGAAGTCCTTTGAGAAATAGCTTACTGCTATTGCTAGCCTTCAGACCTAGTCCAATTTAAGCTATAAAACCAAATTGCATTACCTGGTATTTTGTATACCTATATTGAGACAGATAGATTAAAATTCTGTTTTACATACATATATGTGTGTGCGTGTGTATCTTGTTTTCCTTTCATCTCAGAGAGGTTTGTAAGAAAAAGTAATTTTTATACCCAGAGTTGTGTCACAATTCTGCTCTTTCCCTTTTATTGGTCTTCTCAAGTACACAAACTATAAAATGTACGTAATAAAAAGCAAGTAGGTACCATGTAAAAGGAGACACTAGTCATAGATAATAAAAGATCCCACCATCTCTGGCTCACCTATTTACTCCGTCACTTTGGATTTGTTCTCTTTAAGCTTCTGCCTCTTTTGATGAAGGATTTGGATGAGTGTGTCAATGAGAGATTTAAAATCTCCTTCGTCATTTTGTCTTCTGATGGGCACAGCATCTCAGCTCTGGGATTTTGCATTTCTTATAGTACCTTTCATTCTGAAGGATCCCCAGCAGACCTCAGCATGCCAAGCGCGTGCTTGGGGCAGCATGCCGCAGGGGGCGCTCTGCCAGTAGCTGGGAGGGCGGCAGGCGGCTCCAGTGGACCTCCCGCAGGACCAGCGGACCCTCCACAGGCACTCCTGCGGAAGGTCCACCAGAGCCGCAGGACCGGCGACCGGCAGAGTGCCTCCCGCAGCATGCTGCCCTGCTTGGGGCGGTGAAATGTCTAGAGCCGCCCCTGATCCCCAGATAGGCCCAACAGCCCCATGCGACCACTTCTACGCAAAGGAGCAGTTACTCAAAGGAGCAGTTCCACTGAGCTAGTATGAGTAAGGACTACTCATGTGAGTAAGGGTTGAAGGATCAGGCTTTTTTTACTACATGAACAAGAATCACTTCACCCTCCCAGGGAAATGCAGCCACTTCTGGTGTGGAACATGATGGCAGTTTGAGTGCATAGCAGCACTACACAGTTTAGGACAGGAAGTGAAGACCATCTGTCCTATTGAAAATAGACTGGGAAGAAAGGATAGTGCAATATACTTTTGGATGAAAATGTGTATTTGAATTGGACACAAGCTGATATTCATGGTGGAAGTGGGACTTGATAATGCCCTTTTGAGCTTCTTTCTCTGAAGCATTAGGGATGGCTACAGGTAGGAAGGGACAGGGCTCTGCAGTGACAAGGAGTATGCGTCTCATGTGCTTGCTAGCTGATTTTGCTCACATGCTCAGGATATAACTCATCGCCTTATGTGGGATGGGGAAAGAACTTTCCCCCGGGTCAGACTGGCAGTGACCTTGTGGGAGGGGTCTGATGGTAACAGCCAGCTGGGTGGATGTCTTTGGCAATACCTGCTGCAGAGCCTCAACAGACCGCAAGTTGGGGATGCTGCACTTCTGAAAGGGGAATAGGATGCAGACAGTGTTGAAGAGAAAAAAAAAAGATACAAATTGCCCTTCCAATCATACACTCTCTGTGCATATGAAATTGCAGTTATATAATTAAAGGCTGAGATACAGCTCGCCCATGTCACTGCAGCCATTCCTAACTGGTGTCTGTGCAAAGTTCTCAAGTTGCACACAAAGGATTGGCGGCCCATTAAAATGCATGGGCTCTTTGTAAAGGAAAAACAGGAAATCACAGAAACTGAAGCTTCCTTTGGTCCGCACAACACACTGGATTTCTCCTGCTGCTCCCTCCATTGTCCCTTCCCTAGCAGAAGGATCTCTGTTTGCACATGAGTTGGGCACCACAACGTGAATTTTCAATGACACTGGAAAAGACAGAGCTGTGAAGTGCAGAGTGCTGGGGATCAATCTTCATGCAGGCTCCAGATCCCTCAAAGGGACTCTCACTGATCTGAGGGTAGATCTATTTGAACCAAGCAGCAACAGGGAGAGAATGGAAAAGTTGCAAGAGTAAAAGGCAGCACTAAAAATATGAAATGCTCCAATCAGTCAGGCACAAGCTTTCTGTGTAACACTTTGACTTTTGCTCATGCCTTGCATCTGAGGATCTCAAAGCACTTTGCTGAATTAACCTTTGCAACAGCTCTGTTAGGTCCTCAAGTATTATTATCTCCATTTTACAAATGGGGAAACTGAGGCACACAGCGACGGTCACATGGGAAGTACATGGCAGACATGGGAAGGCAAGCAAGATCTCAGGTATTATACCTCCTTCATGTTGATGATGATGATTATTTACTGGTTTCTATTACAGTAGCACCCAGAGTCCTCAAGCAGGGCCCCACTGAGCTCGCAGCCATACATGAGATGAGACCTTCCCTGTCCTGAAGAATTTATAACCTTAATTGCCCAGCCTTCCTTGCAACATTTGGAAGGCTGGTGTACTCCTTACCGGGAATCAATACAGAGAAATTTGACAAATGTTTTGATTTCATTGTATAAATGGGGATAAGATGCTTCATCATGATTGCTCTTAATCACACCAGGTTTCATAGATTCATAGATCCCGAGGCCAGAAGGGATCCTTGTAATCATCTAGTCTAACCTCATGTATGACAGAGGCCATACAACTTCCATAAAATAATTCCTGTTTGAACTACTAGAGCATGTGTAAACAACAAAATCCCGACGTCATATAAAAATTGCCAGCAGTGCACCACACAATCTTTGGTAAATTGTTCCAGTCGCTAGTAATCCTCATTGTTAAAAATATACACCCTATTTTGAGTCTGAATTTGTCAAGCTTTAACTTCCAACCACTGGATCTTGTTATGCCTTGTTCTGAGCTGACTACCAGATACAGCAGACACGGGGATGGAATTTCTCCCATGGCATATTGGAAAGGATCTTGAGAAGCTGGAAAGCTTTATCTGTAACAGTGGTCGGCAACCTTTCAGAAGTAGTGTGCCGAGTCTTCATTTATTCACTCTAATTTAAGGTTTAAAGTGCCAGTAATACATTTTAACATTTTTAGAAGGTCTTTTTCTAGAAGTCTAGAATATATAACTAAACTACTGTTGTATGTAAAGTAGATAAGGTTTTAAAAATGTTTAAGAAGCTTCTTTTAAAATTAAATTAAAATGCAGAGCCCCCGAGACCAGTGGCCAGGACCCGGGCAGTGTGAGTGCCACTGAAAATCAGCTTGTGTGCTGCCTTTGGCACACATGCCATAAGTTGACTATCCTGATCTGTATCAATGGTTGATCCTTGCCTTGTTCTCCCTGGAGGAAAATAGGAATGTCTTACCCAATGAATTTCCTGAAATGACATCTTTAGTGGAAATTCTTGTTGTGATATGAGAATGAATTAGTGTTGGTAAAGAGTACGAGATCCCTGGGTAAAAGGTGCTATAGAAGAGCAAATTGTTATTATGAAACTGTAGTAGAATTACTCTGTTTTAGCTTTGGCGGGTCTATTGCAGTGAGTTTCCTCAACACAGAATTCTTTTTGACAGACAAGGTGTGTGAAGTAATATCTTTTTTTAGGCCAGCTTCTCGTGGTGAGAGAGACAACATAAAGAATTCTTTCTGACATAGAATTTACTCAGGTGTTTTCAATGTAGAATTGAAAATGAGGAAACTATCTTCATGTTTATAAAACAACCAGTTGATGAATGTTAAGTTTGCTCAACTAGCCAGATCAGCTTAGCCTGTGATTTTTCTCATAGCTCATAAACTAAACAAAGTTGAGCCTCATGAGTACTTGGATTGGAGACCTCCAAGGAAAATCCAAGAGGCATCAGGAGGAAAGGTTGGGGGGCGAGGGGTCAGTAAGTAGCATGTGTCTTGTTTAATACTGAATGAATGATTTAAGAATGGCATTAGGCGGTACTTGCTACACAGCTGCTGTTTTTCTAAAGGGATGTAAAGCTGAAATTATGATTGACCACTCATTGAAGGTCCTGTGGCTTTTATAGCAAGCATAATAAAGTTGGAATGGCTCAGGTTTAGAGAATGAAGCCTTTCACCTCTTAAAGTTGGTTATCGATTCAGATCCAGGCTTGTTGGCATTGACCAAAAGCTGTCACCATAGCTGTTCATTTATCTAAGCAAAGTGCATTGGTGGTCTCAGTCTATTTCTACCTTGACTGGAGTCCACATCACAACAAAACCCACCACAATGGACACAAATTGCTGCTCTTTCAGCAGTCTCAGCAGAGAGCATCAGGACTGAATGGCCCATGGAGGTACAGGTTGATAAGCTGCACTTTTGTGGATTGATAGTGGTCTTCAGCCCTTAGTACCGTCGGTCTGCCACTAAAATGCAATGAAAATCAGAGATGGAGGGCCTGGATTTATCTCACTCTCCAGATCTAGGAGTGTTCAGATTAAGGGTTTCCAGTTAGAGCCTATTTATAATAAAAATTGCTGGGGAAGATCTTCAACTCAAGTAGATCAGGGTAGCTCCATTGAAGTCAATTTAAGGGCAGTGTTTTACATCAGCTGAAGTACTACACGACACAAACAAGATGATTTTGTGTCAGTTTGTATTGTAAGCTGCGGACATGCAAATTCCATGCTGTGTCTTACAGTGCAAACATTTCTGCTCTCTACTATCGATATACTGGTTCAAAACAGGTGACTCTCAGTTAGAGTCTGAATTGATTTGAGTTCTGATTTGATACTGTTCAGCCTTACAGATACAGAATATACTCCCTTTGAGCTCTATGTAGCTCTTCTATTGATGGTGTTAGGATTTGCCCCCAGTCTGAATCGAACATGCTATCAGACCTTAACTATCCAGTTGTTCTTTCCTTAAATCACAATGCCCTCTTTCTGTGCCACATCATCATGTAAACACCAGGAGCCTGCTTCAGAGCTGGACTTCACGCCTGTTCTCAGAAGGGCAATAGGAACTCTGCAAAGTAACTAGCCCCTAGGATAAATATCATTATCTATGTGGAAATGGTAATTGCAGCTCCTTGGGATGGGATGACTCATGGTCTGAAAAAAAAGAAAAGAAAAGTTATTACAGAGTGTAAATAAATATTTAATGCGGAAAGTTAAAATTATTCCTCCCATTAAGCTAGACAATTGTGAACCCACAAATCATATGCTATCAGCTCAGGGATTTTAAAATTATTCAACATGAGATCCAAGAAAGAAGCAAATGATCTGGGGGGATTTAAATTGCAACAGATTTTTCCATTTCCCCCTAATATCCCCTTTGCCACCTTAAGCATTTAAGATTTGTTACAGCTCTTGATTGCAATCTAGTGCATAGTGGGCAGTGTGGGCCTGATCCAAATCCCACTGAAATTAACGGATAGATTCCCAGTTGACTACAGTGAGCTATAGATCAAGCCTTAGTGTCTCTCTTATGCATTCCCTCCTCCTCTCATTCAAGCTACATCTACGCTACAGGCTAGGGGTGTGATTCCCAGGTGGTGCTTGCATGTTCACGATAGGTCAATGAGCACCAGCCCAAGCATAAATAGTAGTGCAGTCGTGGTAGCATGGGCTGGAGACACAGGATTCAGGCAGGATTGTGCTCACCATGGCTAAGCCATGCCACGGCTGCACTGCTATTTATACTCACACTAGCTTGGTGAGGGCTAGCGTGAGTGTGTATGTGCAAGCTGAGAATCACACCCCTAGCTCATCGTGTAGATGTAGCCAGATGTCAGATGCAATTAGGCATAACGGATGATCAATACAGCTGAAGGGTGGACTGTGTTAGCACCGAGATTAAACGTTACAAGAGATTTGCTTGTGTGTCCACATGCTCCAAAGCTGTTTGCAGATGCAGGGTTAGGGGCACAGGAATAGTAAGAGAGCAGAACAAGGAGGTAACCAGGGGCTCCTAGATCATGTTTGTAACCAAGGACAGAACATATAAAACTTCCTTACCTCCTGGGACAACTCCATGGATAAAGCCTTGATCCTGAGAAGTGCTGAGCATTATGGGCCTGTTTCAAATCTCATTAAAGCCAATTGACCTTAGTGGGCTCTGGACCAGGCCCTGTCACAATAGAAGTCACGAGTGCTCAGCAAGTTCAGGCCCTATGTATATTAAAAGCCTATTATAAGCCTGATTTTGACTCCCTCCAAAAGAGCTGGTAGGGCGGGGGGGGTCACCTGAAATTTCAGACGTGTTTTCTAACCAGAGGGGAATCTTTAGGCAGCGTGTATGCAAAGTTCAGTGTTCATTGGCCTTCTTCTTAACCTGAGGAACCCAAAAAGTTTTCTAAATATTACCAGATAAGTTAAAAGGGATGGTTCTAAATAAAAGAACTAACCGGAGGTCAAGCTCCAGTAATGCTGTTTGCCATGAAGCAGAGAATTATTACAATGGACAGTAGATAGAGCAGTTGAATAGGCCTACATTAATTGGCCTCCTGTCTGGAAGCATGTGACGATCTCCCACTGGATTATGTAGTTTTTCTTTTAATGAGTGTTTGTGAAGATTGTAGACTCCCACGTACTGAAATGTGTTCCGTTCTTCCACACATCAAATCACGGTCCATGTACAGGAGTCTGGAGACTGCTAATCTCTTTGTGGTTTCCAGATGAATTGAAATGCTAGGCTCATCTGCACTGGGGTCCCCAGTTCATTGGCTTATTCACTGAGACAATGGAGTGCGAGCAGCAAACAAAACATCAGCCCAATACTTGGGCAAGACCAGTGTTTTTTCCAGCCTTTCCAATCACAGTGGACCTGATTCAAAGAACCCTGAAGTCAATAGCCGTTTTTCCATAGATTTCAGTGACGTTTGGATTAGGTTCAGCATCATTATGGAGGCATTAAATGAATGCATAGTGTAATGGTGGTGTGCTTTGGAGACTTTATCCAAAGTGTGCTGAACTCAACAGGAGTCTCTGCATTGGCTTCAGCAGGCTTTGGATCAGGCCTTGAGTGTTAAGAATTTTAAGAGAGGTCCCTCTAGTGCTGGCTATGAGGTCAGTATCCAGAACCCATTGCACCTGCTTTAAAGATAGCGATCTCTCTGTGGGCTGGTTTACACTAGAGGAGGGGATTGATCTAAGATACGCAACTTCAGCTACGCGAATAACGTAGCTACCTACCGTCCTCATGGCGTGGGATCGACATCCGCGGCTCCCCCTGTCAATTCCGCTACCGCCGTTTGTGTTGGTGGAGTTCCGGAGTCGACAAGAGCGTGTTTGGGGACCGATATATCGTGCCTAGATGAGACGCGATATATCGATCCCTGAGAAATCGATTGCTTCCCGCCGATAGGGCCGGTAGTGAAGACGTACCCTGTATCTGCATGGTGATGTCTGCCTATGCTTCCTGGCCTCCTATGGTTATTTAGTCACCTTCAAATGGAAAATGAGATCAGCTGCCCAGAAGAAGATCCCTCTATCTGCTCTTAACCAGCCCACGCAGTCATTTGCAGGACTGGGGACACAGATTGCCTCTCCAAGCAGATAAATGTCATAGGATGACACTGGCTTTTTAAGACGGAGGAGGCCAGTGCCCCTGTGATTGGTCAGTTGACCCTCAGCTAAGCTTGAGAGAGCAGCTGAGCCCTTGGTTGAGGAGATTGGTTGGTGAGAGGTGCCTGGAAGGAGTCAGACCGGAAGCAGCAGGAGAGAGCTGGCAAGAGCAGCTTGGGAGAGTGTCAAGGTATGATTCCCCACTCTGAACCTTAGCGTCCAAAAGATGGGGTACTGCATGAACCCCTCTAAGCTTAATTACTAGCTTAGAAATGATAGAGCTGCCACCACCCAAAAATATAGTGTTTTGGGACACTTTCTGGCCCCCAAACCCTTCCCTGGGGACTCCAAGACCCAGTCCTTGGGTTCACAACAAAGCGGTAATAACCATTCCCCTCGCTTTCTTCCTCTCCAGATTTTCCCCTCCTGGGTAAACTGGGAGTCCTGTGATTCAACTCTTGAATCTGTAACAGAGAGGAAATTCACTCCCCCCTCTCTCCCCCCCCGATCTCCTGAGAGAGATGACAGTGATCTAACGAGAGAAATCAGGCTTTTCCTCCCCCTTCTTCCTTCTCCCAAGTTCCCGGGAGGTGCAGACCCCTCCCTTGGGTCTTACACAGAATAAAAAAATCAATCAGTTTCTTAAAAGAAAAGCTTTCTAATAAGAAAGAAAAAAAAGTAAAAATTGTCTCTGTAAAACCAAGATGGAAAATTTACGGGTCTTTCAGCTTTATAGACATAGAGGAGAATCTCCCCAGCACAATACAGTTGCAGCAAACAGAGATACAATCCTTACAGCAAAATACACATTTGAAAATAAAGAAAACAATCAAAAGACTAAACTGCCTTTCTAACTGGTACTTACTAAATGGAACAGAAGACACTGTTTCAGAAAATTGGAGAGTCTGTATACATGTCTGGTCCCTCTCAGAACCTGGAGAGAACAAAGAAAAAACCCAAAAAGCACAGACAAAGATCCACCGAGATTTGAAAGTATCTTGTCTCCTGATTGGTCCTCTGGTCAGGTGTTCCAGGTTTACTGAGCTAGTTAACCCTTTACAGGTAAAAGAGCCATTAACCCTTAACCATCTGTTTATGACAGAGAGGCGACAGGAAATCCAGTAGAGCAAGCTGAGTTCTGAGGACAGCAGGAATGGAACTGTTAGTGAAAACTGACCAAAGCAGGGGTGTCTGATGAATGGAAGGCCCAGGCTGTAGCCCCTAAGCAAAAGGGGAAGATCTGGCTTGGTCGGGGGAAGCAGAGCCTGGAAACAGGAGGCTGGACTCAGGAGGGATGTGCCCTGAGAAGGAGTAAGACTCACAGGGAGAGAGGACTAGGGAGTGAAAAACTGTGGGGAGCTCTCTGGGAACACAGTGCTGGTATTGACTCTTGGCTGGGTGACTTGGAAGTGATGTCCCTGGAGAGGGGGAATGGAAAACCCATAGTATCTTTTTTGTTTTCTAGGGGAGTTAGAGATTTTTTTTCCTATGAAGGTTTTTTGGGAATTACTGCACTGACACATACAAATAAACTATGCAGCGAGGCAGCCTTTGTGTCAGATACTGAAAGAATATGTTGCTTTCATGGATGTAAGATGGGGAAACTGAGGCAGACATACCTTTTGTGCTGCAGTCTGCCAAAGGAAGGTGCCCAGTAGGGTTGCCATATGACACAAATGTATCTGAGCAGTGACACTTTGCTGATAGCCTATTTAGGAAGATCCATTTACTCTTTCTCTATATTTTGAGATTAATTGCTCTTAGGAATCATAGAATATCAGGGTTGGAAGGGACCTAGTCCAACCCCCTGTTCAAAGCAGGGCCAATCCTCAGACAGATTTTTGCCCCAGATCCCTAAATGGCCCCCTCAAGGATTGAATTCACAATGCTGGGTTTAGCAGGCAAATGCTCAAACCACTGAGTGATCCCCCCACAGGAAACTGGCTTCTAGGCTTAGAGTCTTTAATTATTACTGCTGCTTCCCCCCAAATCCTCCAATCCTCCAACAGTAAGCACAACAAAACCCTAATTTTAGCCTCCTTTTCTTTTGGGGTTTATGTTATTCCCCCTCTTCCGAAAAAAGGTATCTGCTGTGGAAGGGGTAGAGCTATCAGCTAGAGAAGAAATCAATCCCAATTAAGATCAGTGCAATGATTAAGGGCTTCTCACCTAGTGTGTGCAATAAGGATTTTATTAATAAGCTGGGAAATACATATGCAAGCAGCTTTTTAACTAAAATGGAAAGGAAACAGCGTGTCTCTGCAGTGCTAGGCTTAGGTCTCTCGGCATGAGTCACAGAATATGAGCTGAAAAAAATGCAGATTCCGCCTTATTTCTATATTTTATTAGCATTTAAATAGTGGCAACTTGAGATGACCCTTGGAGCGGATACAATGAGTCAATGCCCACAGTCTGGGGAAAAAGCTCATTTGTCAATTTTTTTTTCTTTTGCTGTTGTTATTGGTGCTGGCGATTCACCAAGTGGCACTCTTCCCTCTGAAGCATTATCAGCCCAGTGCTTTAGTGTGGTGTTATAACCTACTATGCTGCTGCAAGTGCTGCTTTTTGGGATTGGGGTGAGATGTAAAACCTGCAGCCCTGTGCACGTGTGGTCATTAAAGATCCCCTGGCACTTCTTACAAAAGTTAGGGATGTTAGTCGTGGTGTCCTCGCCAGACTCCAGTTTGGGTAATTGAATTCTTAATATCTGAATTCCACCACAATTTCAAAAGGATCCAGTAATCTTCACTTCCTGTCCTAAACTGCTGGATGGTTATTCTTGTACTACTGGAATGATGGTGTGTTCTATTCTAGAGGTGGCTGCATTACAGACATGTGAGAATTGATCCTTATAAGCACATATTTAGGTACTGATCTAGCAATCAGAGACAGGTGGGCAGACTCTTGCACTCACAGACCCCTACTGAAGTCAGTTACACGACTGGGACTACAGACTGCAAGTCTGTAAATGGCTTTGAGGTGTGATAATCAGCATATGCACATGGTGTAAAGTGACCACTTGTTCAGAAATATGCTTCGGGATAAGGGCTAAATTCTCTGCTGGTGTAAGGGGGATGCAACTTCAGCGGAGTTTTGCTCCTTCATAACAGTGGAGAATTTGGCAGATGTTTTGAAGTGCACAAAAGGCAGTTAAGCACCCATCTCCCATTGACTGACCGGTGATCCGCACATAGCTCCCATTTCTGCCTTTGAAAGTGAGGGTAATTAACCACTGGGATAATTTACCAAAGTGGACTCTCCATCACTGGCAATTTTAAAATCAAGATTGGGTGTTTTGTCCCCGATCTGCTCTAGTTCAAACAGGGATTATATCTAGACATGTTTTTGCCCTGTGTTATACAGGCGATGAGCACAGTGGGCCGTTCTGATTTTAGAATCTCTTTAAATCTCCCCCTTTGGTTTTAAGTTTCTTTTTGGAAAAAAAATGATAATCACACAGCCATACATATTGCACTGCTGAACAGTGACTGAAAAATATTTTGTGTGCACACAGCATTTGGATAGCGCTTAAAAAAAATCCAAATGGAAAAGCAAACAACGCCTTAGAGATGCATTCCCCCAAGACTCTTTCAACGTCTCTTTCCATCTGTATCTTGTGAGCCCTTCATGAAACTCAACCACAATGTAAATGGAATAACACCCACCTGATTGGAAAAAAAAAACAATCAGAGTGAAAACTTTATTGCTGTTTATTAGAGAGGAAAATGTAAAAAATATACATGTAATCTTAGCTGGTTTTTCCCACCGATAGAGGCTTTAGTATAAGAATTATTAAATGGAATCTGGAAGACAGACAAAGAATGTGATTCTCTGTTTTAGACTTATTTAAAATGAATGAGGCTGCCAGTTTCCATTTCTGTAACAATATTTTATGTGGATAAGCTTTGCAAGTTGATTCTGCACACATGTGGGATCTTGGCTGAGGTGTCACTTGGATTCTGAAAGCAGGGGAAGAAAGCCCAGGGGTCAGGTTTGTAAAGATAAGAAGAGGCAGGTGAACCTCTTTGTCTCGCCTCCTCACTACTCCCTCTCATTCTCTTTCTAAGTTTGTTTTTTCTTTTGCTTTACAAGGGCCTGTGGCCCCAGGGAATGGCTGTCTATCTGAGGGAACTAAGAGTGGGGTCTTTTTTTTCCTAGGCTGAGGGTTCTGGTCCAACCTGGGACGTTAATGATGGAAAAGATGTCTCCATGGGATGGCTGCTGAACTACATAAAAATAAAGTGGGTGTTTGCAGAGCTCTTCCAAATACATGGGTCTGCTTGTCTCACCAACTCACCATCATATTAGGCACATTAATTGCAGACTCGCCAAGGAGAGGCTGCAGCCTGAATGGGCCTGGAGAATTAATTGCTCTCACATCTGAGTAAGCATTTGCTCCAGCTCAGCGTTGAGGTGAATGGGGGGACAGTGTAGAAATTAAGGTTGAGAGGTGGTTTGTTTCCATGCGATGAATACCTCCTCAGGGAGAACATATGTGACACTAAGGGAATCCTTAATCTCGCAGTCAGAGGCACAACAAAAGCTAGATAGATTAAAACTGGAAATAAGGTGTACATTTTTAACAGTGATGCTAATTAGCAACTAGAACAGATTCCCAAAGCAAGAGGCTGATTTTCCCCGTCATTTGAAGTCTTTAATTCAACATCAGATGTCTTTCTAAGAGATATGCTTTAGCTACATCACAAATTACTGGGCTCGACGTTGGAATTATTGGGTGAAAATCTATGGCCTATGTTATTCAGGAGATCGGACTATCGGATCACAAGGAGTCCCTTCTGGCCTTGAAATCTATGAATGTATGATTAATGTATCCTTTTAAGGCCACCTTAGTGTAACAGCAGCTGCCTGAAATTTTATGGCATTTTGAATAAATGTTTTCTCCAAAAAATTTCCTCAATAAATAAATAAATAAATAAAAATAAAAAAAATAATTTTATTGTTTGCGTCTTGAACCAGTCTTAATTATAACTGAAGCCACCATCCCCACCAGCACAGTGATTCCTGGCACATACAGCAGATTTCAAAACCCTCCTTTGCCAAGACACCTTTAAAAAATCTCGACAATAGTTAAGTAGCTTGTGTATTGAGATCACGGCCTGTCATGCTGACCAACACATTCTCATTGCTTGTTTGTACTCCCCCATCTGGCTGTATCTCTTTGTTGTCTCTTGCCTGATATTTAGATTGTAAGCTCTTTGGGGCATGGATTGGCTTTTTGTTCTGTGTTATACAATAACGGGGCCCTGGTCCGTGGGTTCCAGGTGCTATGATATTACTTGGACTAAAAGAGAACTAACTCATACCTGTGTGTCTCCTGAGTTACTCTCACTAGGCAATACAATGCCTATGCTTTCTGTGGAGAAAGAAAACACCAGTCTCCCAGGCTTTCAGGCCTCCCACCAGCACTAAAGTCACACACACATTTTGTTCAATTACCCCTTTTCTTAGCATTGTGGGCTCATCTTGCTGGCACTCGCCCAGTGCATGTCTAAATTATGCACCCACAGAAGCAGTGCTTTTTTTCAGTTGGTGACTGACTTTGGAAAGAGGTTTGTCTCTGTGTTGCAAAGGACCATCGACGCAACTGGTTGGCTGGGTGGCAACAAGCAGTTAGACAGAGACTAAAGAAAACAAGAGATCCGCTCTTCTGTGGCATCAGTAATAGACTAATTTGCACAATGGGGTTGCCTCCGTGCATCCTGGTTGCCTCTTCGCCTTGTCACAGCAGGAACATGGGACTTGACAAACCATTGGCCATGTCTGCTATGCATTAAGTTAAGCAGGCGGGCCAGAGGAAGGCCCGTCTGCTTAACTTAATGCATTGAAGCATCAAATAGTTAAAACTATATTGCATTGTGCGTGGCACTTGAGTTCCCTTCTGGCATAGCAGGGAAAGGGGAAGAACTAGACAAATACCTGCAGTGCCTACAATTTGGCTGATTCTGTCCTTATTCATAGATGCCTCTGACATCTTTTTTCATTCACATACATAATAACAAATAACTTACTTTTACGCATGGTACCTTTTTATTAAAAAGTGCCATGTCCAGGATTCACCCATCTTCACTGCAGTTATCTCTGGAGTGGGAGGATGGAAGACTATGGAATCCAGTTGAAACCGCATAGGGAAAATAAGTAGACAGAGCTTAAGATTGGCCAGCCAGGCAATAAGATCATGTCCTATCCTGAACATGGTCCAGGATCTGTAATGCTCACAAGTGCTCAATGCCTCAACTGAAAAGATAATGGATGGAATATATTCGGCTTTAGTAATCACATATGGACTAATGTGCTTTGTTTGTGTGTTTAGTTTGTTTAAATGAAAACCTGAAGTTTTGGAAATGAAACCACATGCTTTAAGATTTTCATTCTCCAGTTTCCATGGAAGAAATCTGCCTTCAATGGGGAAAAATACACATTGATTGCATTAACAAACAGCTTGCACTGTGGAGCTGTCCGGTGCTGACAGATTCCCAGTGAATGCTACTGCAAGCACATAGATGCTGTCTCTTGTGGCTCTTGCTAAAGGTAACTAGTACAAAGGGGAGAAAGGAAGCAGAAAAGATGAAAGCATCATCTTCCTTACTGGGTGGTATTTATCTGATTAGAGTGCTCCGCATCTGGCATATTTTTAATGCAATTCTTTGAAGGGTTTAAAAACCAAGACCATTTGGCCTGCAAACATAATGTTTATGTAGAGAGAATCTAATAATACACACACACATAGAGTACCTGATTCAGGATGAAGGGTCACTGCTGCTCTGTAGTGTAAATTTCAGTTCTCCATGTTTTTGTGGACATAGCTACCAAGAGAGGTCTCCTGCAAATTGAATATAGACAGTGATTATCTATCTTTTTCCTCCTCCCTCTTGCTTTTGGAGAGGCACAATGAAATCAGCTGTGTTTTTTCTCCCCCAAACAAACTTTATTTTAAAGAAATTAGAATGCCTTGTGGATAAAGGAAAGTCACTTAGATCCTAGCTCTGTTTTCTTCATTAATATCAAATCAACAGCTAGCAATTGTTACTTCCAGTATCAATGCTGGAGCATTTAGCCTGTCAGAACAGTTTACAGATGCCATATGAGGAAGCCAGCGATGCATATAATATACTAAGGAACCATAAATAGCTGAGGCAAGAGCTGGTTATTGCTTAATTCAATATTGTTGTTTAATAGCAACTCTAAATATATTCCACTGGGTTAATTTTTGTATTATTAACTCTAGACATAATGATCTCCCTGGACTGAATGAAGGGACAATCATATTATGAAATAATACATTTCTTTGAGGGCCCCATATGTAAGCATGGTAACTGACTAGACTAGCCAGCCTGCAAGCCACTTTAAGGGACAAATATGACCCCACTTTATATATATTCTATCCATCTATCAACCTGTCAGCCTATCTTTCTAAATACTTTTAAAGTAGCCATCAGCCTGGTATCTTAGCATTTACTTAGATTGTAAGCCCCTGGGGCAGGGACAATCTTTTGTATCTGTGTGTGTACAATACCTAACAAAATGGTCCACGACTGGGGCTCCTGTGTGCTGTGATGATAATAATAAATAATAGATGTTGTCAGTTGTCTTGCTAATTATAGGATATTTATTCCACAGTGGAACATGGGAGCTTCAGGTGCACAGGATTTCTCAAACACCTCTTTTCTCTTTCAAAAGTACCTGTTTGACTTGGAATGGAGCCTTTTTTTGTTTCAATTCTCAGTGCATTTAATTCTCCAAACTAGAGAAAATGAAAAGGACTTGGCATTGCACAGGGAGCATTGACAAAGTTACAATTATTAGTGGTTCCAGACATGCAGTCCTTACTCAGGCAAAACTCCCAATGAGGCCCAGTGGGAGTGTGAATTGTATAAGGACAAGATTCAATCCTACAGTAACAATAATGCTTTAGATGATCAAACCAGGAGGAATTTTTAAAAAAATGAAATCAGTTCCCACCATTTCCTTTTGTCTGTCACAGACTGACCAGCGTCACTTTATTTTTATTATGTTTCATCTTCCCATGGGATCCCTCTTTCTGGCTTTTCCAGTTCCGGTGCTCAGGGGTTCCAGATTTCTGTATTTGGGTGGAATAATCCAATAATTTAAAAAAAAATAATTTCTGCTCACCTTATGATTTGTAAACTCAACCTGTGTTATTTTATTTAAATTTGGATCCTGTACTAATGATGTTATTTCCTTCTAAATCAAGGTTGGATGTTTTTCTATGCTCCTGTTGAAACAGGAATTATTTCAGGGAAATTCTGTGGCCTGCATTCTAGTGGAGGTCAGACAAGATGATCACAATGGTCTGTTCTAGCCCTGGAATCTCTGAATCTTATATTGTAGAAGTTTGACATCTACAGTCAATCTTATACAGAATGGCATATATTCCACTCAGACGACCCATTTTCAAAATGATTATTATTAGTCCTTTTCATTGAGGGAGTGCCTAGAATCTGTAGACAGGGACCTCAGGCTCATTGCTTTAAGCATTATACACCTATAATAAAAGGGTTATCCTGGTCCCAAAGAGCTTACAATCTGAGTATAACCCCCTCTCCCACACAAATGAATGAATAATACAGCGAGAACTGGGAAATTCCTCTATAACAAGGATTCACAGCGCAGGTGTCTCGGGTTAGTGGTATGGCATCATTTTCAAAATTTTCTTTTAAATCAGAACCTTTGAAAACCTCCCCACTTTGGAATAAAACATAACTCACCTTGTCTGCTCTGGTGCATCCCTGAGTGGAAGTAGTAAATCAAGAACTATCCAGCAGATTTTGCAAGGACTATAAACAGTTGTTTAAAGGTTAATTTATACTTATCTAGCTGCCAAGTGACCTCCACAAATCTTGTTTACTGGGGGCATTCTGCACAGGCATTTATTTGTGGATCATTTTTTATTCCCTTTGCAGATCACCTTCAAGGGAGGTTACATTTTGGGCCTGCCCCTTAATGATAGTGAGGATTTATTTGTATTGCGTCTAAAAATGTGTTAGATGCTTGTGCTCTATTTTCTTGGCTTCAAAAGGGAGTGTTGCCAAGAGATTATGGGTTTGGACCTTAACTTGATTTCCTAAATGGAATAAAATAAATCTTAAGTGCTGCCTGTTGAACTGCAAAGTTACTTTCAGTTTAATAGGCCTGTTACTGTACATGAAATCTGCCAGCTGATCACTAAAAAATACACACTGATGGTGTAACTGCTGTCTCCAGGAGACAAATGCTGCTAACCTGGAGTAGGTATGCTCTTGTGTAATCATTAGCATTTAAATCTTCACATGATCATTGAATGTAGGGGGGTATTTGTCTTTGATTTCTGTCAGGACAGTAAAGTAACTGTAAAAGTGTAGCCCGGTTGTATTTGAATTATCAGGCTCAGATGTACCTGATCCAATATGCTGATCCCCTGCTAAGACTTATGAGTTGTTGTGGGACTCATTCCCTTCCTGGATGATTATAGCCTGTCCCTCATAATCCCGTCGTGTGAGGTGGAAGAATATCAGGCTGTAGTGTGTCAAATTCTGCTTTTTAAAAGCCTACCCTTCCCTGGGATTGGCTGTTTGCAGGGATACAGTTCTTTTCTTTGCTAGTTCAAATCCAGATGGAGATTGGTAATGGTCAATCATATAACAGCTGTTTGCCTGCCTGTGTGAAAGGGGCTATGATCTTAGTTTTGGTCCTAACACACAAGTATATCCCCCTCCACTAACCATCCAAACAGTTGGTGCTAACTAAGAATCTCAGCAGGGAGGCCAAGGATTCCATGCTGTCATGGTAGCTGCAGTCCTCGAAGTGGAGCCTCCAGGCAGGCACTGAGGAGCAGGGTGCTGTGAGGGAAGCTTGTGCTGCCACTGCCTGTTTTGTGCATGGGAATCTGAAGGTAAACAGAGAAATCTCTTTTTTTCCAGGCCAGGAGTCTGACCCCTTCCATGATAACTAAACTCACTCAGAACTTAGCAAGGCATCTAACAAAATCCCATGTACTTCCCTCCCCAGTTGTGCTTGAGGTGAGCCAACAGGGGGGTACTGCTGCTAGGGACAAACCTTCGAAGAAGGGCAAAGAAATCCCACACCAACCAGTCAGCTAAGCCTTTGATCTTTATTTGTAAATACTAGTGGATAAAGTCAGTGACACTGGTGTAAACTCAGAGGAACCCCCTGAAGATAATGGGGGTAACCCTGGTGCCAGTGAGAGCAGAATTTGGCCTGGAGACTCTTCAAACTCCCTGCTCTAGTAGTGCTGAGGCTTTATGGGATAATATCAGAGGTGTTAACAATTGGTATAGTGTTACATGGGGGAAATGATGTTGCTTGGCAGGCTGTCCTCATAAACTATTCATTGCATTCCCACAAAGGTTATATGGTGCTAGAATAAGCCCTGACTCAACACCAACTTTTTGGCAGAAGGTCCTGAAGGGTGGGAAGTCCAACTCCATGGGAGACCACAACGGTGGAGAGTGAGCATAACCTCCTCTCTCGTGGGAGTCCTGCATAGCTCTGAAAGTGGGTTGTAGGGCAATATGCTGATTCAGCACATTGCTGACCAGCTTCTTTTGATGGAGTCCCCCTCTATGACATAAAGATACTCCTCCCAAGGCAGAAAACCCCAGTGAGGGAAGACAGTGATCAATACTTTCATATGCATACCCCATGAGGTGTCGAGGACAGGAAAGTGCAACTTACACCTGCCTCGCTCCAGTGCCTGAGAACCTAACTGCTGAAGACTTGCAAAGCAATCTTTGAGTAGATCTTGTTTCCCTCTGCATTGAGATTCTGCCTGCCTATCCCACAGGTGTATGCTTGGTCCAATTCAAACCACAGGACTGACGATCAGCCTGGTGAGGTTATGTTATGTGCAACTTGACACTGACACAATGTGGTGCTGTGTCATCATCTAGTGGTGGCAGGTCACATAGAGCTTGCTACAGCCTTGGTTAATAGACTTTTAGCTCAGACAATAGAGACTCATGTCATAGTATAATTCCTCAATCTGAACCTTAGAGTTCAAATATGAGGTACTAGCATAAATTCCTCTAAGCTTAATTACCAGCTTAGATCTGATAGCGCTGCCACAGCAGAATTCCAGTGTCTGGTCACTCTGGTCTCCCCAAAACTTCCTGGGGAATACCCAAGATCAGATGCCCTGACGTCTCACCACAAAGGGAATACCCCCTCCCTATGTCTCCTCTTTACTTTCCTCCCAGGCTTCCCTCCCTGGATGGCCCGGGACTATCACCCTGGTTTCGAATTCCTTGAAATACAACACAGAGAGGATCAGGTTATCTCTCACCCTCCTCAGAGTCCCTGCAAATGGCAAGCTTTCTGTAACTCATACACAAAGAGATTCTCTTCCCCCCTGTCTTTCTTCCTCCACAATTCCCTGGTGAGCTGCAGACGCCGAATGCCCCTTGGCCCCAACTAGGGAAAAATCCAAAGGTCTTAAAAAGAAAGGCTTTATATAAACAAGAAGAAAAAGACATAAGAAACGTCTTCTCTGTTATCAACAGTGACAATATACAGTGGTCATTTGCTTAAAGAAAACAACCTGAGTAACAGCCTTTATCAAAGAAATACAATTTAAACCATCAGCGAAAATACACACATAAATACAAAAACGAATAATCAAAAGCCTATATGATCTATATAATTGTACTTAGAAAACTGGGAAACAGAAGATAATAGAAAAGGCTGAAGATAGAGAGATTACTCTCGAGCCGAGGAGAGAGAGCAACAGAGACACAGACAAAGGACACACACCCAAAAATTCCCTCCCTGAGCTTTGAAAAATCCGGTTTCCTGATTGGTCCTCTGGTCAGGTGTTTGGTTCCCTTTGTTAACTCTTTACAGGTAAAAGAAACATTAATCCTTAACTATCTATTTATGACAACTCATGTTTTAAGATCCAGAGATCTCCTGTTCACTCCCTGTTGCCAACAATCTGCCAAGCAACATTGCATTTCAAGGGCACAGAGACGTTTAGATTGTGTTATGTGGGCAAAAGATACACCCTGTCTGTCTACTCTAGGGTTTTATACTGCCACCCATCATCATAGCATCTGAGCTCCAGCAAAGTCTCTGGTAGACTCCATAGACTTTCAGGATACAGAGTAGTCTTATTTTGTTTGATTGCCTGATTTGTGTGAATCTCGCATACAAAGTGTTAGACACTCAGCTGCTATAAATCGGTATTGCTCCTGAGGCATTAGTCCATTACCTTCTCTCCCAACAATCCAGTTCAGAAACAGTTTGTCAGTTCTGTCCTGTTTTTTAGGCAGCGCTAGCATCTGATAGACTGACAGGGAAGTTTTCTGTAATTTACCCCCACGTCTTACTTTTTAAAATATTTTTTTTTACTGAGTAACTATAGCGCAGTGCAACACACCAGGTCATTACATGGAAAGGTATCAGCCATAATCCTCACACGTAAAACAGATGTAATGGGAAGTCACTGAAATTACCATAGAACTCCTTTTATAAATGGGGTAATCATTTATACATCAGCAAATGTCTGCCTAACTGAGCTGTCATCAAAAGGTAATAAGACATCTTGTTAAGTTAATGTCTTTACTGTAAATAAAGAAACACATTGTTTTGGAAACTTCTTTCTTGTCTCTTCATGAATTTGAATGTGAAACAAAAGAGCAAGGGTTATATACGCTGCATAAATACTGAGTTTTTCTCCCCCCTCTAGGGGAAAAAGAAGTGTGTGGCATGAAGCTGTGTAAACCATAGGGCATAGAATCAAGGCATACGAAGTCACAGAGTAGTCATGGGGTTGGTTTAAAAGAACATTTACACAAAAGAGGGACATTAAAAATGAGGAGTCAGATTTTCAGCTGGTATAAATTGGTGTAGTTAGGATGATCAGATGTCCAGATATTATTGGGACCATACCAATAATAGAAGCTTTGTCTTATACACAACTATATCTCCTTGACCTGAAAAAAAAAGTGTCCCAATTTTTCATACTTGCTATCTAGTCACCCCTAGGTGTAGCACCATTGAAGTTCATGGAGTTATACCAGCTGTGAATCTGACTCAGAGTCCATTCTTACTAAACATGGCACTGATCCATAGATGGTCCTTTCATGGCACGTTTGACATATCAGACAGGGAAGAGGATGATAGAAACTAGAAACCAGATGGAATTCCAAATTGCTTTTATCTTATCACCTGAGACATCTTACAATTTTTCTGCCTCTAAGTAAGCAATGTACTGATGATGTCAAGGAGCTGGAACAGGATGATTGCTGTAACAGAGAAATGGAAGGACAGAGAAATTGAGATTAGGGGAGAAGAAGATTGGTTTTGTTACAAGCAAAGGACAGAAAGGGCTTGTCTACACTTACCGTGGATCGATGCTGTAGGGATCGATTCACCGGGGGTGAATTTAGCTGGTCTAGTGAAGACCCACTAAATCTACCAATGATAACTCTCCCATTGACTCCAGTACTCCACCGGAACTAGAAGCATAAGGTAAGTCAACGGGAGAGTTTCTCCCATTGACCCAGCGCAGTGCAAACACCACAATAAATTAACCTAAGCTACATCTACTCCAGCTACGTTATTGGAGTTGCATAACTTAGGTCAACCTAATCCCTTAATGTAGTCCTGCCCACAGAAAGAATATAATCTGCTTGCATATCTTGTAGGTGGAATTTGGTAATCCAAAGGCGGGAGAGGTGTGGCTGTTCAATCAACTCAAATGCTCACAGAGCAGATAGTTATATAGTTCAATGCAGAGCTGAGAGAGTTTATAAATAGTGGTTACAATTGTAGGCACTGAATCTGTATTTGCTCACTCCGGGTTTCCTCCAGTATCAGAGAACTTCCCTTATGTCAGGGAACAGAAATATAACAAGATGGGAGTAGAATCCTTGTTGACTATTTGCCTTTGTTTAGAAAGGATGGAAATCCTCAGTATAATCTCTTCCTTGTGCAGCCCAAGATTTTTCATTTTCCTGCAAACCATGTGGTAGAGGCCACTGCTACAAGTAGAATATCAGACCCAATGGGCCAATGGTCTGGGAAAGCAACTCTTATATTCCTGTATTTACTAATTAACTCAAGGAGAAGGAAAAACCTATGGTGTAGAGTAAGTGTCCCCAACGGGGAAGTATTTAGTTTAATAAAAGCTTGAAAAGGGCCATTAATTGTCCTCTTTCCTCCAACGCAGTTGATACTATTTGGTACCAATATTCATAGTCCCAGCACAGAGGCCAAGGATTAAATGGGTCATGAAGACTGAGCCGCTCCAGAGAGGGATCCATCCAAGACAGGGTTGAGGCATACTGACTGGGCAGGTGTGGGGAAGCTTGTGTGGCCACTGCTCATGCTGGATTTACTGTGTACATAGAGTACCTGGGTCAAATTTTCAGTGGTTGTAAATGTGTAGCTCCACTGAAGCCCTTGGAGCTATGCTGATTTAGATCTGAGGATCATGTCCCAGAAGTCTCCAACACTTTCAAACTGGCATTGTTCACCAACACTTAAATGCACTTGAAAAATGTCTCTGTGATGGCCCCTCCCCCGCCCCCCGGGATGCAACCTGGGACTAAGGTACTGCTGAACCCTCTGACATACCAGCCTGGGCTCTCTTACTCACTGTGCTGCTGTGAGCTCCTAGTCCTACAGTTACACAAACCTTTACACAGCCAGGGACATACCCAGCTGCAGTTACATGAAGGCTTCCCCTGAGCCACTCATGAATTAACAGTAGAGAGATTTTAGCCAGCTCACACCCCAGCTCCACAGCCTAGGACCCCAGAGCTGTACCATCTCGCCCTGGTCAAAAGTCTGACCAGTAAGTTTATTTTCCTGTCCGCCGCTCCCTCAATGTAGAGAAGACAAGGCACCAGTTTTTGTTCCTGAGTAGCTTCTCCAAGCACTTCAAGCAAAACACACTGTTTTAGGTAAAAATAGAAACCCAATTTATTAAATACAGAAAGATAGATTTTAAGTGATTATAAGTAATAGCATACAGATCAAAGTAGATTACCATAAGAAATAAACAAAAACACAATCTAAATTATCTAAACTGGATAGGATTTGAATCAAGCAGTGTCTCACCTTGTTAGATAGTACAAACAGTCCACCCAGCTTCCATACACAGGCAGACTTCCTTCTTTGCCACCTGGGACCCTCTTTTCCCCAGTTCAGTCTTTGTTCCTCAGGTGTTTCCAGGTGTTGTGTTGTATGGGGAGTGAGGCCAAGTGAAGATGCCACTTCTCCCTTTATATCTTCTTCCAGCTTGCTGGAATGATCTTTTGCTATGACATGAGTCAAACAGTCTCCATTGGGTCCATGCTATCTCAGACAGGTTTCCATTGTACACAGTTTCTAGGGTAATCCTTGTGAATGTTTGTATTCACCTCAATGAGCCATCAACCTTATTTGACATTTTTATTGTTGTACCTGAAAGGCTGCCTGGGGGTGTTCCAAACCTCACAACATGTTTCAGTGGCACATACACAGCAAAACTTCATAACTTCATATACAATGATAGCACATACAACTTAACAGGATATTAATGTTCAACAGATTAAGTCTTTTAAAATGATACCTCACAAGGTATACTTTGTTCAAAATATATAATTATATCACCATCATTAATATGGGGCACAGAGTGTCACTTTGAGGCAAAGAGTGTCACAATCTCCTTTCAAAGTTTTATCACTGTTCTTCTCAGGATGATTTATTCAATCAAATTTCATCCACCAGGATTAACAAAGGGTCTGCATCCAACCATATCCTACTTCCAAATTTTGATAATGTTCAGATTCAGGATGGTTCCATGCATCCCATTTCTGGCCTTAACCAGAGCCCAAAATCTGAACACCTATAGATTTGGAGGTAGTTGGTTTTGGATCTAACTGCAGATCTGAACTTCATGAGTTAGGCCCATCTCACACCAGAACACACCTCCTGAAATGTCACATTTTCTTTTCAGAAGGTCTCAGAAGTGTACAAATCAGTTCAATCACCTATGTCAGTTCTGCTACTAAAAATTAATTAAACACAGCAATCAAAATTAGGTATGGCTTGATGATTACCAGCCTCTTGATATAATTACGAGACAAGTACCACACAAAGCTTCCACATACCATGCAAGTGAAGTCTACCCCAAGGTATTGTAAGAATTCAGGAATCAGACTGAGCCAGAGTAAACTGATGTAGCCCTTTTGGTTTCAGTGGAGGCTGAGTTATAATAGCTGAGGGCCTGTGTGACAGGTTTGGTGACAGGGATCCCCTTGGGACTATCACCTGATGTGCTGAAATTACCTCTGAGCCTGTTGTCCCTGCCAGCTTTGGACTCCAGAAACTTCCTTGTGAGACAGACATGCTAAGGCCTGCTGCAACACAGACTCAGGTCTGCCCATCCCCCAAAAGCTGCAGACTTTAATCAAAAAACTCAGCAGGTACCTCTCCAGCACCCTGTCATAAACAGAAGACCCGTAATATTTACCATCTAGATTACAGAGATAAACTTGACTTTTTTTCTTTCTTTTTATTAAAATTTGCTTTTAAGACCGTATGACTTTTTCCCTGTTGGGCTCAAGGATTGCAGTCTGTATTACCAGAACTGGTGTAGACGGAGCAAAGAGAGAGGGGAAGGGAATCCCTGTTGTTAGATTCACGAGAGCTTGAGATCGTATTCTGGGTGAGGGGAAAAAGGAGGGGTAGAGGTGGAAACCTCTGCTTTAAGATTCAAGGAGTCTGAATCACAAATAATCTTCCAGGTAACCCAGGAGGGAAAGCCTTAGGAAGGCACGTAGTGAGGGAAAAAGTTACTTTCTGTATTAAGATCCAGGGTCTGGGCTTGGGGCCCAGGGAAGTTGGGGAGACAGAGTTTATCAGCACTCAAAGTCCTGATTTGGCAGCCTATCAGACTAAGCGGAATTAAGGCTTTAGAGGAATTCATGCTAAGTACCTCATTTTAAACTCTAAGGTTCAGGATTGGAAAATATTATGACACAGCCAGACACCCAGTCCCAATGGGATCAAACCCCAAATAAATTGTTTTACTCTGTATAAAGCGTTACAGGTAATTCATAAATTGTTCAACCTCTATGACGTGACAGCGAGTATGCCACAGCTGTTTGCTCCCCCACGTATTAATCACTTACTCTGGGTTAATTAATAAACAAGTGATTTTATTAAGTACAAAAAGTAGGATTGAAATGGTTTCAAGTAATAACAGACAGAACAAAGTAAGTCACCAAGCAAAATAAAGCAAAACCATGTAAGTCTAAGCCTAATACATTAAGAAACTAATTACAGGTAGTATCTCACCCTTAGAGATATTCCAATAGTCTTCTTTCGTAGACTAGACTCCTCCCTAGTCTGGGTCCAATCCTTTCCCCGGTACAGTCCTTGTTAGTTCCAGCAGACATCTCAGTTAGGGTTTTCTTATGATTGGTCCCCTTTAGTCCTGTTCCACCCTCTTTTATAGTGTTGGCACTGGTAGGGAATCTTTTGTCTCCCTGGGTCCTCACCTCTCCTTCTAAATGGAAAAGTACCAGATTTAAGATGGATTTCAGTATCCTGTGGCATGGTCAGATGTCCTCTGAGACCCCAGCTTCCATTCTTCCTGGGCTGGCCCACACGTACGCAGGAAGATTTGCAAGTAAACAGAGCCATTTACAGTTCATTGATTATGAAGAACCCTTAATGGCTTCCATTTAATATGTTTACATCCGTAATACAAGTTTATATCTTATTCTCCTAACTCCAGACATAGAAATAATACATGCAAACAAATAGGATGAACACACTCAGTAGATTATAAACTTTGTAATGATACCTTACAAGAGACCTTTTGCGTAAAGCATATTCCAGTTACATCATATTTACATTCATAAGCATATTTTCATAAAGCATATAGAGTGCAATATCACAGCCTGGTCAGTAGATTTAAAGACTCGGGTCTCTGTAGTGAAATGTTTGACCTAGCAGCAGTCCGGAAAGAACTAGCCTAGAACCAGGTGGGGTGAGTTGTGCTTCTCTGTTTTAGGAGTGGCCTGTTTTGTGTATCTCGGTTTTTCAGCTCTTGTGTGTTTAAGGTTCATAGATTCCAAGGCTAGAAGTAAATAGTGTGATCATCCAGTGTGACCTCCTGTATAACACAGGCCAGAGAACTTCCTCAGAATAATTCCTAGAGCAGATCTTTTAGAAAAATCTCCAATCTTGATTTAAAAATTTTGAGTGATGGAGAATCCACCACGACCCTTAGTAAATTGTTCCAATAGATTCTAAGAAACAAAGTAGCAGTGCATGGCAAACTCCTTAACAGAGTATTGTATCATGTTTTTTATTAAAATTCTCTATTTGCATACTGGCAGTGAGGATGGGATTATAAAAAAATGGGAGAAAATAAAGATAAAACATCTGCTTATGTTTTCCACAATAACCTGGTGAGCTGGAGTAAATGGACATAATAGAGTTCTAAGAAAAAAATTATGGGTTTATCTACACCATGGGGACTACAGTAGCATAGCTATGGCACCATAACTATGTCAGGCATAACCTGATAGTATAGATGCATCCTATAGTGACAGAAGGGGGTTTTCAGTTGCTGCAGGAAAACCAACTCCCTGAGAGATGCGTCTACACTGGGGGTTAGTTCAACATTGCTACAATACTTAGGGGTGTGGATTTTTCACACCCCTGAGCACTGTAGCTAAATTGATCAGACTTCTAAGTATAGACTAGGCTGAAGTGCCTACCATGATTTTTTTTAAACAGAATGATATGTTTCATTTAAGAAACCAGTAGAATGAGAAAGTACCTCTGAATTTTTGGGAAACCTGAAAAAACCTGTATGTGGTGGAAAATGAACAGATGCCTTGTCCCTCATTTGATGCTAATGTAGAGGTAAATGTTGGGATGTTGAAAATGGAAATCAACACCAGCACGGCAATGTCTGCTATTTCTGAGAGGGTATGACTGGATGGACTCCCCACACTGGCCATGCAAGAGCTGAATTAGGTCAAGTGGTCCCAATCAGCCAATTAGGCTGCCATGGGGAGAGATTTAGGCTGGAGGGAGCTACTTAGAGAGAAGCTAGCCTGTGAGGGACAGGTGGGCCTTCTACAAAGCCAGGAGCCTGGCAACAGTAGTGCTTCAGTGTTCAGTCACTCCCTGGGAGAAGGGAGGAGTGTTTGTGGTTATAGAGGAAGGTAGCCTCTGGTTATTCCTTGACAGAAGGGAGTTTGGGCTAGCAAACCCCAAGGAGTGGGGAGACCCAGAAGAGTCTCAGGGAAAGGCAGCAAGGTTATAATATGGATATATACCTATCTCATAGAACTGGAAGGGACCCCAAAAGGTCATTGAGACCAGCCCCCTGCCTTCACTAGCAGGACCAAGTACTGATTTTTGCCCCAGATACCTGGGTGGCCCTCTCAAGAATTGAATTTAGAACCTTGGGTTTAAGCAGGCCAATGCTCAAACCACTGAGCTATCTCTCAGGAAGGGACAGATCTTGGCTACTGATTAGAGGGTCCCTGAACCAGAACACAGAGTAGAGGGTGGGCCTGGGTTCCCCTACCAGCCACTGAGGGAGTGATACCTGGGGCAGTGAATGGGAAGACTTCCTGTGGTGGCTGGTGAGAAAAGAGTTTTTGATAGGCCCCCATAGTGACCTGGCCTCAGAGCTGAGTCGCAAAGAGGAGGCTGCAGTTCCTGAAATGAGAGAGGGGCAGCAGACAGGCCTGCTGATGGGGGGAGGGAGGAAAAGGGGCAATTGCCCAGGTGCCTGGGTGATTTGAAAGGGCCTGAGGGCTCCCGGCTGCTATAGCAGTGGTGGTCCTTTTAAATCGCCCATGTGGGCTGCAGGGCTCAGAGGCAATGTTGGGGGGCGAGAAGGGTTGGCAAGCCAGCCGACCTCCCCAGACTTCCGCTCAGGGCACTCAACCCAGCAGCCATCCCTGGCTGGGGAGAAGAAGGGTTGGGGACAGAGCCAGAAGGAAAGTGGCAGGGGCAGGGCCTCTCGTCTTCCGGTCACACTGCCCGGTGCAGCGCAGCAGCTTCCCTGGGGCTCAGCTTCTCTAGGGACAGTGGCCAAGTGAGCTGGAGCCCTCCCGGCATGCTCAGAATCAGCTCAGGTCCCCAGAATCTGAGCCTGGGCATAGCAGGGAGCTGTAGGGTGACCAGACAGCAAATGTGAAAAACTGGGGCAGGTGCTGGGGGATAATAGGCACCTATATAAGACAAAGCACCAAATATTGGGACTGTCCCTATAAGATCGGGACATCTGGTCACCCTGGGGAGTGGCGACAGTGGCAGCCCTGTCCCTGCCCAGGCTCAGCTTCTGGGGACAGGAGCTACCTCTGAACATGCCAGGGAGAGCAGGGTGGGGTGGGGATCCAGCTCTTTTGGCCACTATCACCAGAAGCTGAGCCTGGGGAGGCGGCTTGCTGCTGCTGCAGCCAGGCGCTCCCCCAGGCAGCTGCTCTGCTGCACTGGGAAGCATCCGGGAGTGACTCCAGAGCTTGGCTGCCAGAAGAGCAGCTGAACAGCCAGGGGGAGCCAGGTCGGTGCAGCAGGAGAACAGAGCCCCCCACCCGGTAACCTGGGGAGGGGGATGAGGGGATGGGGAAAGCGCAGGGGTGGGGCAGGGAGGAGTCATGTGGGAGGTTATGGGGGAAGAGTCACATGGGGGTGTCACATGTCCTCCTCCCTTAGCTGGTGCCCCCCTTTGTGCCCCTCCCACTAGTCACCTATGGTAGGGCTCCTAGGCGCATGTGGGGTGATACTGGTAGCAGCAAAGGCTGCCAGGCAGGCATGTGGAAGCCCTGGCCTGGCTGAAAGAGCACGCCCAGCAGCACAGCCAGCAGCAGCTTGCCAGGCCCCAGCCAGGACAGCCGCAGCACCGCCCAAATGTCAGGCGGACCATGTCCGCGTGGGCTGGGGGCCCATTGACTGTTCTGCCCTGGGGCCGGAATTGTTGTCAGTGGGCCTGGCCACAGAGAAAGAAAGAGGCAGAGTGACGTAGGGCAACCACCGGAAGGGGCATCAGCCTGACTGAGCTAACCCCTGAACCACCTGGAGGCAGTGCCCTCCAGTGGTGAGTAGAGCACCTCATCACCAGGGGTATACACAAGGGGTATACACAAGAAGCTAATTTGCCTTTGCAGAATTACAACGAAAGACATGTGATGGGGCCTACTGGGCCCACCCTGGCAAGGAGGGGTTAATGAGGGCATATGGATGCAATTGGTCCTGCCCCACTACACCTGCAGGATAGCTCAGGTGTGGACAGGGGTGTTAAAAGGAGAAGGCCCATGCAGTTTGGGGCTGACCAGGAAGGAAAACAGAACTCTATTTATCTGTTGGTGAGAAAAGCCTGGCCATGGAGTCTGACCAGGGAGGTTTTATGAAGACAAGTTCTGAGTTGAAGGGCAGGGTCCTGCCAAAGACTATGTGGTTGTGAGTTTGTAATATTCCTTTATTTTTGCACTTTAACACCCTGGAAGGAGTGGGACTCAGGTGTACCTTAGCTGGAGGGCTACAGCATGAAACCCACGAGAGGCAGCAACTGACCATTGGAGACCCTGTCACTGGGTGAATAGTGCCCTGGTGGGCCACAAGGATGCACCACGGAGGTGGGCCCTGTCACAGGCAGATAGAGTATTAGGTTGTCTCCCTGCCACTGTAACTTCTAAAAGTTAGAGCAGGGGTCGGCAACCTTTCAGAAGTGCTGTGCCGAGTCTTCATTCATTTACTCAAATTTAAGGTTTTGCTTGCCAGTAATATATTTTAACGTTCTTAGAAGGTCTTTTTCTATAAGTCTATAATATATAACGAAAATATTGTTGTATGTAAAGTAAATAAGGTTTTTAAAATCTTTAAGAAGCTTCATTTAAAATTAAATAAAATGCAGAGCCCCCCAGACCAGTAGCCAGGACCCAGGCAGTGTGAGTGCCACTGAAAATCAGCTCGCATTCCACCTTCGGCACGTGTGCCATAGGTTACCTACCCCTGGGTTAGAGTTACTTATAACTGAAGGAAATGCCCCTTTCCCTACTAATGGGCAGAAAATGGCTATAGAAGCTTAAATTGGATTGGAGCGAGGTACACCATATGCCAGCCAGAGTGGCGGAATTGAAAGAGAAATACAAAGCTGTATCTAGTAAAGATATGGGTTTGGTAAAAGGCACACCAGCGAGGTTGGTTGTGTCTGACAAGGCCATTCCTGAAGGCAAGGCGGCCTGTGCCATGCGCCTTGTGAGAATCTGTGGAAAAGCAAATAGTGGAAATCCCACAACATAAACCTCCCAGGTGTTTCTGTCTAAGGCAGCCATTGTTGGTACAAACTTACACGGGAAACGTGAAGTGGGGAAAAGATGTGATAAAGTAGATATTGGGACCAGGGACATATTTGGTAGAGGTAACAGGGAACATAATGAAGAGGTACATTTATCTGGCAACAGGTGATCAAAGCTCAGTTCAGTTACAGAACATGGCCCCTAAAGTTTGTAAAGATGGGTATCCCTTTGGCCAGAGGAGGAGGAGGTGGCACCGGAAGATGGAGGCAGAGAGAGGGAAAGCAAGAGTGCTCCTGGTGAAGTGATCTAAAAAGGAGCTGGAGAAAGACTGTGTCACTTTCTCTTCCTGGCAGGCACCACTATCCACCATGAAATCGCAGAATCTCCCATAAGGCTAAACCAGAGATTTTTAAAAAATTAATATTGTGTTTTGTTAAGTAAGGAATATAAAGGAAAGAAGGGTGGTGTATCAAGGACTGTGTTAGATTTGCAAGCTATTTAAGAGTGTGCATGGCAGGAGGTTCCTGCTCCTGCTTGCAAGCTAAAGGGCTCTTTAGTGAAGTTAGCAGACAGCATGAAAAGAATGAGGTGGGTTGAATTGCACCTTGCTGCCTTGGGGAGCAGCCTGCTTTCTCTCTCTCTGATTTTTGTTTCTTGTGTGTTTAAGTTCTGGATTGAAGAGCTAAAACAGTGTTATATTGCAGTCTTAAGCGTATTTTATGGTTTTTATTTAAAACTTCTCAGTATGCTGTGAATATAACTGGCAGCTTGGTGACAAAATGCTGCAAACAAATGTACAAATATAGATCAAATTTGTACATTGCATTTCTAAAGTAAGGAGAGTAAGAGGATAATTTGTTATCAGGTACCTTATGGTAATGGAGGTAGGCTTGCATAAGTAAGGATAAGTAATTAGGGAAAGTAGGTCTGCATGGGGCTGACCAAATGCCCAATGAAGTCAATAGAAATCCCAGCTTTTGAGGTGCTATGTATCTTTTGGGAGAGGCTAAGCAAACACAGCTCTCCTCAAAGCCTGTGAGAGTCATGCATGGATTTGCTCAGACTGCAACATTATGAGAGACGGGAGCACCTCTGTCTGGCCCTCCAGTAGCTTTATCATCTGCTCCTGTCCATCTATCATCTACTCTTGTCCCTGTCTCCTTTCCAGGCTATCCATCCTGAGTTTTTCATTAATTCTCTCCCTCCACGCCCTTGTTTCGCTATCTGCTGTATCTGTTGCCTGCAGCACTTTGTGAAACATATCCTCCTTATTCCCCCTGGTTCTCCTCCTTATCTGATGGAGGCACTCTGCTGATGTGGAGGAATGGGTCCTCAAGGACACGTCGGCAGAAATATTGTGAGTGCACTCGCAGGCGTGAATTGTAAAAGTTACGTATACCTCTTTCTCACCATCCCTTGACTAGCACACTGCTCGGGAAGAGTCCCAAATATAGTGAGTTCGGCATGGGGAGCGGAGAGATTGGGAAGGGGGACTGGGCTAGAAGGGTCAAAGGGTCTGCGTGGTTTGCAAAAAGGGTCACTACATAAACCTAGGAGATTATTCTGAATATTGGCAACCTTTTCCACACGCTGGGGTAATCAAATCTGCTATCTTACTCCTGAGGGTAACTCGGGTTCCATGGGTACATACGCTATATGTGTGTGGCTTCAGACCAGGTCCGTATGCTGTGTGCTGCTTTGATCCCTGCAGAAATAATTTCTGGTTGGCACAGCAAAGTTTCCTATAGTGGGGGAAGAAACATAGCAGCTCTGCCCAGGAACCTGGGGCAGAGGATTGCAGAGTACCTACACAAAAGTTTCCTAGAGATCTCTATGGAGGATTCCCAGTTTCTAATCTGCCCAGGCCACACCACCTCTCCACCTCTTACCCCAAGACCCCACCCTACCTCACCTCTTCTCCGCCTAATTCCGCCCCCTCCCCTGAGTGCGCTGCGTGTTTGCTCCTCTTCCCTCTCCCGCAGCATCTCCTAATACAGCGAAACATTTGATTTGCAGCAGGTGGTAAGTGCTGAGAGGGAGGGGGAGGTGCTGATTGGAGGGGCAGGTGGGCAGGAGTTGCGGGGCGGAAGGGGAGGTTTTGTTAGGGGGGCTCCTCCCTGGCTCTCTGCCTGTCGGCATTCGCCACCCTGTTCACCTCCTCATCCGCTTCCTTGCCCACCTTACCTCTGGCGTCACCTCCCCGCCCGCCTCTTCACGATTTTATTGAAGCGCAGGGCCTGGGGCAGTCACCCCGATTCGCCATACCCCAAGGATGGCTCTGCCTGCAGGACAGCAGAGTTCAAACTGCTGACTGGAGCAGTCATGATGGACATTATTGGACACCTCCTGGAAGCCAATTAGGGCAACATAAACATTGTGTCTGACACTGCATTGTTTTAACTACATCAGAGAAAGCTCTGTGCCTCTTGTCGAGGTGGGTTTAGCAGGGGAGTGACATTGGAGGGAGGAGAATTTCAGTGTGTAAAATCCACTGTTTTGTCAATGAAAGCTGACTTTTGTCGACAAAACTTTGTAGTGTAGACAAGGCCTATGTTCTTGGGAAATTTGCAGAGGAAATCATTTGTAGAGCACACAAATTGCAAATGACAACTTGGCAAAATCAGCGCCTGCCCCCAAGAAACCCATTTATCACAATGCTAAACAGCACATAAAACTGAAGAGGTGGGATCAGACACAGACTTTTTTTTTTCTTTTTCATTTTTCAACAAATGCCAGAGCAGAGTTTGTGTCTTTAGTCACAAGAAGATTCCTGGAACGGCAAGGTCAGATACATCAGGAGCCAGTAGGGCATACTGGGAACTTGGGAAGAGTAGGATGGGCTTGAGTAGCTAATTGTTGTGCACACCAAATGTTTTTGAGACAATGGGATTATGGTTCCATATAACTGACATTTACTAATTATAAAGATGATCCAAGGATTTGAGTTTGGGAGGTGGCTGCTAAATAATGGATTTAAAGATAGACCTTCCAGATGTTCCTGAAACTGGAGTGAACAGTCATGGAAAAGCATGATCCAGATGTATGGGGATCCTACCACCAAGCAAGACAGCAGTGATTTAACTTTCCTCTCTTGTATGTATAGAGACAGGAATTTATGGTTTCTTCCAGAGGGGCTGGAACAATTTTCGTTGTGGGGATGCTGAGAGCCATTGAACCGAACTGTAAACTCTGTATATAATGGAAACCACTTCAAGCCAGCACCCCCAGTATCCCTAGCCCCAGTACGTACGGTTTCTTCATTGCTAAGGATTTACTAGTTGCTGCTCTGTTCTTGAGAGGAAGACCGTATTTCCTGCTTTGACTGTGCTGCACTAGGAGACATGGACCTTAATATCTGGGTGTATATTTTGTTCTAAACTAAGTATCTGGAGGGTTGATAACTTGATGCTACATGGCCTGAATATACAGTATTATGGATGACGAAATACAGATGAGTAGGTCCTGAAGGAGCATCGCCCTCTCTATGGAACAATATTAAAACAGTTATAGGTATTATTACCCAAGTCCTTACAGGAAAACTAATAGGGAGATGCAACACCAAACAGACCTGAACTGAAAAAGGGAGAACGTAACAGAAAATGAAACACAGGAGAAAAAAAAAGTCCAGATCCTCCACTGGCATAATCTGGTGTCGTTTCTTTGAAAACAATCAAGCTATTACAATGTACACCAGCAAAGGACCTAGCCACATCTTGAATCACTCCTTGCTGGTTTTGATGGTGATTTAATAGGTGGCATTTTGATCTCTGAGTTGTTTCTGAACCAGTCTACCAGCATGGTGATAAGAGGGCAGGACTGGTTGTTTTTCAGATAACGTAGTAAGTAAAGCCCCCAAATTATGAGTTATTACTATTTAAGAATTGCCCAGGCAGGCATCAAACCCTTTTAGGAAAGAGAGAATAGAGGGCTACAAAAATAAAAAGCGAAGGTCTAATGACTAGATTTCTTCAGTAGTCTGAGGAAACCCAGTAAATGAATTGAAAATCATATTAAATTAATATCAAACTTTGATATTATATGAAGTGTCACATAGAGTAGCAAAATAGGGAACGTTATGGACTCTAATATTGTAATTAGAATGGATACAAAAGGGAAGTCAACTATAAGTGATACGGCTTTAGGCAAACAGCTTTAGGCAAAATATTGTCAACTTTAATGATAGGGGTTAAATCTGGGCCAATCCTATTAGGAAAGAAAGAATCCTGTTGCATTCTTATTGATTTATTTTAGTTTAAGTGACTAAATGAAGAAGAAAGGCTAATGTTGGCAATCAGACATCCTGATGCTATCAAGTTAGGGAAATACACTTGTGGTGAAAGAGGCAGTTAATAATAAAAGGAACTGAAACCAAATTATAGAGGGGTAGCCGTGCTAATCTGTATCCACAAAAACAATGAGGAGTCCAGTGGCACCTTAAAGACTAACAGATTTATTTGGGCATAAGCTTTCGTGAGTAAAAAACCCAGTTCTTCAGATGCATGGAGTGAAAATTACAGATGCAGGTGTAAATATACTGACACATGAAGAGAAGTGGAGATCCCATGTTGACAGGGCCAATTCAATCAAGGTGAACAGAAATGGAAGATCTATACAGGTATTCTGGCCTGCAAGAGAACAATAGTTCTTGAAGTGACATTGCATTGTATAATGAACAGTAAAAACAAGTTTAAAGAGCATCTAATAATATGGAGTGACTTTGTATAAATTATATGAACTTTAAAACTAACATTTCAGCAGCTAGCAGAGTGTTGATGGAGAATCTGCACCTTGAGCAAACAAAACTGTGAAACTGGCCAAGGGATGCACCACAAAGGAGCCCATGGAAAGCAACTTTTGAAGCTTAGTTGCTGACAGGAGCAAACCAGCTGCCATTCAGGGTATGTTCGGAGATGGTTGTACCACCATTTACAGACTAACTTATCTTACACAAGCTGGTGTGACAAGATTAATTGCACAAAAAAATTGGAAAATTCCAGTCCCAGTTGCAAGGACTCAAAAGCTGATGTCTTATTCTCTGATTGGATGGTGAAAGAAGACAACTCTAATTTTGCTTTGACATTTTTAAATCTTTGGAAGACTCCAAGAAGAGGGCAACCAATGTGGATTGCCCAACTGAAGTAGGATAAAATGTCCTATCTCTTTCAGTATATCTCTTCCCAAAATCTGAAGACAACTTGAGAGAAGGAGTGAAGTCCTGAACCAGCCACATGGGAGTCCTCCTGATGTCATCAATACCTAGCTTGAATAGATCCCTTTATCTGTCTTTTTCTACTTTCCAGCAATTTAGGTGTTGGTGAAGTACAACCACTTCTAAACTGGAAGGATGTAGCTGGTAAACAGCTTTATCTTATTCTAGCCTTGTGTTTTTTGGGACAGATTTTCCAAAGAGCTCAGAGCCAGATAGTTCCATGCTCAGCACTCACAATCAGGGTCAGATTTTCAAAAGAGCTACCGACTGTACAACTAAAGTGCTGAGCTGTTGAAAATCTGATCCTGATTGTGGCCAATAGGGGGGTTTAATGCAGGGATCTCCAGAGCTAAAGACATGAGTTGGGCAGACTGGAAAATGACAATTCCTTAAAAACAAACAAACAAACCCAAATTATGAGGTTTTGGATTATTTTTTTCATTTCAGTGAAGAATAAAACATGACCTCTTGAAATTGTTCATGAAAAATCTGAGACATCTACCACTGTATGAGCAGCAACATGGTAGAACTTAGATCTGAATCTCCCACATCCCATGTGAGTGCTATAATCACCAGGCTATTGAGTCAGTCTCTCATTCACCACTAAATTCCGTCCTGCACCTGAGAAACTTTCCCACAAAATTGTCATTGAAATCAATATGTTTCCATTAAATGCTTTGGTTTTGACAAAACAGCATATTTTGATGGGGCGGGGGGAAGTTGTCAATTTTTTTGACTAGCTTGAGACACAAGTCTCCACAGCTTGAACCCAAGAGTCAGGCTCTGCAGAGAGGACTGTAACTGATTCTCCCCCTTTGTGGATTGCAGGCAGGGGGGCTGCATAACACAGACAATCAGTGGGCTCATCAACACAGAGCTTTTTTTATGAAAATTCTGTCCTAGAGCTGGGCCAAAAAAAATTGAGCAGAATGAAAAATTCTCATTTTTGTTGACATTCTCTATGGAATCTTTTGGTTTGTCAATGACACAAAAAAGAACATTTTCAATTTTGTATTGTCCTCCCTTCTCATCTCCTCTGATCGTCCCCTTTTTCCACAGGAGCATTTTTCAGCTTTGTTGTTTCATGAAAACAAAAATGGAAAGTATAAACGAAAATGGAGCTTTTCAGTACAATCCAAACCTTGGTTGATGGAGAACCTTGGCAGTTCTCTGTCTCTCAATCCCACCTTAGTCTGCTCATGGAATTCATGGAGGATAGGTCCATCAATGGCTATTAGTGTCAATGTTGTCCCTAGCCTCTGTTTGCCAGAAGCTAGGAATGGGCAACAAGATGGATCAGTTGATGAATCACTGTTCTGTAGCATCTGGCATTGGCAGCTGTCAGAGGACAGGATACTGGGCTAGAGGGACCTTTGGTCCGACCCAGTATAGCTGTTCTTATGTTTGTACCTACTCCCTTTTGAAGGAAAATCCTTCAATTTTTAAACATAACAGACCTGGATTGGATGCAGCAGACCATGCAGAAACATTCCAGCTTATATTAAACATTTAACACACAGCTGTTGAGCTGCCACTTGTTATGTAACTGAAATGAAGGGGAAAAACACAGTCTAATTTTGTTTGGGAATTTTGCCAGTGGCAATGGGAACAGGAGTGGGCCTGTGATGGATACTAAATGGGATTTCTGTTTATCAGCAGATTGAATCTCAGTCTGCGTGAAGCACCTGCAACATTTGACCAATTATACTCTTGCTTTTTCTAACTCGTTGATGATTCAGACACGGTAGCCTTTGTGTTGAACATGACTGAGTTCTAAATTTGCACTATGATTAGCTGTTACGTTCATCTTGGATGCAAACTTGGCATATGGTCAGCTGGTAATGCTCCAATAACATGTCCACTTCAAATGCAGTCCAATACTGTTTTGTGACAGTCCCATATTTTATCACCACGTGAGGTAGTCACATAAAATATCTGATACATTAGTATGAGTGATGCTTTGTCATCTGCTTAACAGCATGTTTACTACAATATATACTGAGTCATATTTGGGTTTTAACGAAGTGGGGTAGCGGAGAAACTTTAAACTTATAAGGACAGACCCAAACTACTCCGCAGTCAGAATTCGTTCGTGGTTTATTAGGAGAATAAAGAGTGCTGAAGGTAAATGTCACTTCTCAATGTCGGTCCTGAGAGTTATTGATCTTATCTGAAATGGATAGCAAATTACAAAGAGTTGTCGAAACTGTTGTGAAGTAGAATCCGCTGTATATGTCGCCACACACAAGGGACTTGTGTATCTTGGACTTGACTTTAGTGAGGTCGAGACGTAAGCAGAGAAAATTCTTCACCTGATTCTCTCGTGCGTGGCGCACAGGAAACAAAGAGGTTGAGGCATGAAAACAAAGCTGCTCCAGCTGCCCAATGGCAACATCTGAAAGGGAATGTCCTCTTCCCCAGCTTGTTCCCTCGTTCCACCAGTCCTACACACTGTTTAACGTATTTCATCGATCCCTACACTATACTCCACAGGAACGTTCACTTAAGTCTCTTCCTCCCTCCTGGGTCTGCAACAGTTCAGTCCGGCTCACATCAGGTCGCTCTCTCTGTCATCTTTGAGTGGTGTGTCGCATAAAATTGTACAATTATTCTGTGTGTTTGTTCACTAAAAGCCCCATGCTGCAACCTCCTCAGGAGACCATACACTTGTCCATTGCCCCAGACTGTTAAGTGGGAGGAACATGAAACCCATGCCATACAGATAAGCCTGACAATACTGCGAAGTACCAGGACCTTCTTTGCCCCTTAGGCATCTCTGGCTGGAATGGCGAGGTAGAAGGAATCTGAGCCTCTCCTTGGCACTGGTTTTCACTAGTATATCAGCTGGGACATCAGCCACGCGATACTCTTCTCGCAGCTAACTTTCTTGACGGTGCTGGGCTGGTGACCTTAATTCAAAGGTAGCAAACGAGGTGGTCAGTTGGTCGAGCTGTAGATACACAGCAGGCTGGCGAGTTGAACTAGGGGAGCTGGAGTATGCCCCAGGGATATTTAGGTCTGTTATTATGAGTAGGACATGGATGAGCTTGCATGCGCATGCCAAGCACTCAGCTGGAAGCAAGGATTAAGGGGTGCCTTACTAAGGTCACGCCTGAATGAAGAGGCTGATTCGCCTGGGGTAAGGGTCGGAGAGCAAAATGACTGGTCTGATTTGCTTGCTGACCAGGTGTACGTTGGCGAGAGTACTAAAGTTCGATTGTGTGTCTTCTCGGGATAAGACTGCTGAATAGGTATGTGTAGCGGGTGATCCAGGATGAGTGCATGCATCCCTACGGCCGTTGGAGGGTCCTCCACAAGGCATAAGGGTATGTGGTAGGTAGTTCAAAATTCCCGTGGGAGAAGATGTAAGATCCTGGCCGAGCAGTGTACAAAAAGGGTTTGAGAAAGGGTGTAAGCGAAGTGTACCAGTTAAATAAAGGCTTCGGAAACACCAGATAAAGGTATACTAAAAGTAGAAACTGAAGCATATTTTTAAACTGTATTATTCAAGGTTGCGACTCTAGCTATAAGTCACGGCTGAGCGCACCTAGTGTACCTGCGCTTATGTAGTAACCAAGCCCATAGGGCCTCTTTACCAAATTACTGCGTCACCCCCTCCTGCAGAACTCCACGCAAGGATGGACATTATAACTTGGAGCTCGTGTCTCAATCACGTGTTAGCAGCAGAACGACTGATTTTTCACCTTGGTCTCGCGCAAATCTTTTCTCGATCTGGCACACTATACAATATGCCCACAAGACATACACATCTATCGCGATATGATAAGATCTGTGACAAGACTGAGTAAAAAAGCTTGAAGTTTTCCAAGTTCTGTGTCCTGCGAGTACTCAATGCCAGTTAAAAGCTAGCACATACATCACCGCTCATCCGAGGCCACAAAACCTCCCTCTCCAAGGAACGAAAAGGCACACAACTCTCAAAGCAGGGCAGGTTTTTTTGTAGCTGATTTGCTCCATATTTAACTTTTACTCTTGTGATTGGGGAACATTATAGCTCAAGAAAACTTATATATCTAAGGAAGTGGTCCTCAAACTTGTCTGCCACGTTGTGCAGGCAGAACAGGAGTACACCTGGCAAGACGGCACCCAGTTGTGTAAACGTCTGGGGCTACAAGTTAAGGCGATGCGGCTCCTAGTATGGGGCTGTAGGTTGAATGTATCCAGCTCCGAGATGGAAGCATGCAGAGGACGAGTGATGGCAGAGAGTTCTCTTACAGCTAAGCATTAAGCAGCTGTCCCAATGTGATGAGCGAAAACCTGACCTAAATGGGAGAGCCAATTATGATTATTTCACACAGTGTATGTAGCAGCAACCACATTACAAGTAGTAGATTCAATGACTTGGATCTCTGTATAAACCAACATAAAATTAATTGCAGAGAGATGGGGTTGCCTGACAAGCTTGCAAATATTACCGTAGGCCGGCATCACCATTTTCCGTATATTTTATCAGTGACTGTCACAACATTCAGAGCTGTGTTCTTATAGTATGCAACCCTCTAACCCCTTCTTCAACACCCCGTGGAAAAATAACAAATGAGTGCGTGATATTCTTCTACACTCTGCACTATCTTGGTCATTTCTCACCACACTTACAATCTATAGTAGATAGAAAAGAATTGGGAAGGTAACTGAGGGACAGCAGCTTGCTACAGGTCACATAGCAAGGTCAGTGGAGGAATTGGGAATTAACTCTGTCTCTTGACTCTCAGTTCGTGCTTTATCTGCTGAACCATGCGGCTTCTCTAACATTCAGGGATTGCCTTGAAATGACTAGGTCAAATCAGAAAGGAAGTTCTAGCAAGAGAATGGGACTCTGAGGCCTCCTGCACTGAATGAGAACACATCTGGAGCTTTTGCTGGAGATCTGGTCATTTTGTTTTAAGATCTGCACAGAATTTGTTTCCATTTTTGTAAGCTTGTTTAGAAAAAAACCTCGATGACCTAACAGTGACTGCGTGCTTCTGTTTTATAAGGTTCTCCATGGAGAAGGAGATATCTGACAGCAGAAGGCTCTTTCAGCTATCAGAGTCCAATGACTGGAAGCTAAAGTTTGGCAAATTCAAACTGGACATAAGGTGAATATTTTTAACAGATAGACTAAATTAACCACTGGAACCAATTCCCAAGGGGTGGGGTGGATCCTTCACCAACTGGTGTCCTTTAATGAAGACCTTTAAAAGCAATGGGGAGACGGAATGTCACGCTCAAGCCTTGAGATGGTATCTGGACTACCACTCATTAGATGCAATAGGGAGAGAGTCTGCACATCTGTTGACCTGTTCTATGTCTACATTCCTCACCAGCACAGAATTCACTTCCCCAAAGTTTCTGCTTAGTAGCACTGGTTGTGATTTTAATTCCTGCCCTTAACTCTGAAACAAAGATGGGACTAAAAAGTAGAGTTCACCTTGGTTGAATCCATTGACGTGCATGTTACATCCACTGTGCATTGGCAATGGTGTCTTGAGTGCTGGTGCCAAGGAAGAGAATGCATGGATCTATGAACCACAGAAGGGCAGAGATAGGGGACCAGAAGAAGCCATAAGAATATGTTAACTTTTCCCGTTAACTTCTTGCCAGAGGAAAAAGAAGCAAGGTTTTGATTGTAGATCTTTGTGTTAAGCCATGGATGCGATTATCCCACTCAGGTTTGGCAGATGCTCGATGCTCGAACAAAACCCCCACCACGACAGCAAGGGAGATCACTATATTACAGAACAAAATCGATGCCCAGGCGGTGCTGGAGAGGTGGAACCTGTGATAGTGCCAATAAACAGACCTCTGGGCAAATTGATCTCAATTTCCCCTGTGTCTTTGCACCCATTATGGCCCCAGGCATCACTTTTGTGTGTAAATAGCTTCCTTCTTTTCACAGTGCAGAATTGATCTGCATAGCCTGGCTCGAAAGACAGCTATCAGCACAGGCTTTCCAGTAGACCTGTAATTTCAGAAATAACATCCATTGTGGCTTCAGCACAGAAGACAGAGAAAGGAGTTGGAGGAGACAGAGACAGAGATGGTCATTTTACATCAAACTAAGAAAGTTCACATAGAGATTCCGGGCCTGATCCTCAGTGGGTATAAATTGATGTCTCTCCATTGAAGCCAATGGACAGCAGTGTTCCCATCTCTCCATATTTCTTCCTCCTCCAGGAAGCCAATGAAGTTATTTTAATTATGTGGCCATAACTGCGTTACTCAGACTATTATGAGCTGGAGCCAATTCCTCTCACTTACTTCCTGATTAGTTCGTAAGAGACCCACATCCCCGTTCAGTTGTGATACAGTTAAATAATGCAGTGAGTTCCCAGCCTGGAATCCTGTGAGTAGATTTGTGTTGCACGGAGAGGTCCCCTTTGCAAAAGAGTTATAAGAATTTTTAGCAGCTCAGGATCTGGTCTCACAGTGTGAGGAATGGCTTAAGTTTTCCCCTGAGCTCCTGAATAACCATGTAACTCAACTCTATTAGGCAACAAAACCAAAGAAGTAGTCAGCTGTCATAAAAGGCCACTTGAACCTGCAAAAGGAAATATGTTCAGGGTCTTGGCTGGCTCTCCATGCTCTGCTTGCTTTATCCTGAGCTCTGGTGGCACAAAAATACAAGTAAATCTGAAAAAGGGAACTGAAGTTTGGCATACAAATCCCTACCAGAGCCACCACAGAGATGGCTGGTCAGGGCCAGGAACTGTAGATTTGCTGCTGCTTGTGCATCCTGCCCCCAACCTCATCTCCTACCTGCAGCCATCCAGGACAAAGGCATTACTTGCCCTGCCTACTCTTGCTTTCCTGCCCAGAATTGGAGAGAGATGTTATCTCTATCTTTGATAGTTCTACAGCCCCCCTCACTATTGTATTTTAGCACCTCATAATATCCTGTTAAATAGTACAGTGTTAGTAACCCCAGTTTATAGATGGGGAAACTGAGGCACAGAAAGGCTAAGTAACTGGCTGAAGGTCACACAAGAAGTCTGTTACAGAGCAGGGAAGTGAACCTGGGTATCCCAAGTCCTAAGCTAGTGCCCTAGCCACTGCACTATTATCCATCCTTAGAAGCCTGCCTGAGACCTGTTTATCTGTGGTTGCCTTTACTAGTTGTGCCAAGTCGCTCCTCAAGGCCGTGCTTTCTGTTGCTTTTGCAAACAGTTCTGTCACGGATATTATACCCCTAATATGGGCGGGGCTATGCACATATTGGCTCCACCCTGCTTTGGCTGCACAAAGTGGGATTTACTCTTCTGATCTTTTACATGTGGCACATCCCATTTCCTGCTTAGGTTTTGCACATTTGCTGCTTCTGTGCATTCTTTTTACGCTGTTTGGGGAGATCTCACTTATGTGTTAGATTTATGTTTTTCATTTGTTTTAAATGACTTATGCATAAGATATTTATCTTACTAAGAACTGGACCAAAATGCATAACAACAACTTGGCAATAATATGTATAGCCGCCCCCCTTTAAAATTTTTCTTGTCCTGCTGGGCATTTCTTGAACTGCAGGGTGAATTCAATTGAGCTGTTCAGAGTTTCTGTAAATAAGATTCTATTGTTCTGCAGACTGGAGGGATTTTAATACCCAATGCGTGTGTTTTACTAGACTGCATTCTATGTGCATATTGGCCTGTTCCCATGTATATGAATGCAGTAGGAATTTTGCCATTGGCTACAGTGGGATCAGAATCAGGGCTTCAAAAACTTTCTAGAGATTCAATCTGAACAAAATAAAACACATAATTTCAATAGAGAGAGATTTCCAAATGCATAAGTTGGCATGTAGGAGCCTTCCTCCCATTGACTCTCAATGAAAGTTAGATGCTTAGCTGCCATTTGTGCCCATAAAAAAATCCTTCATGGCCACTACAAGGTCCTACTGTTGGTGAGCTTAGCTGAAAGGATTGAATGGGCCATGGAAACTTGAACCCACTTTCATTCTTAGAACTGTTTCCTCCAGCAATGAGGCAAGAAGGTTGGCTTGCGTGGGTCAAACTATCCTGCTGCCACCTGCAGCAAATGAATTTCAGTTGGTGGAGCTCTCTCTTTGGTATCTTTCACCAGTGCTAATTTGACTGTAGCAAATGCAGTCTCCAAAATATCTGATTTCCCCCCCCCATTAAAGCATTTTTCTATTATTATTAAACTTCAAAAATAAAAGCACTTCTGTGCTTAGACCGTGGATGATAAGTTTTAGCCTGGAGCCAATTTTTACAGCTGAGAAATAAAGTGAGACGATGATAGAGAAGCTGACAGACAATTCACTAAAGCAGTGCTTGGTGCAATTGCCATCAGAAACTCTCAACAGGAGCAAGTTAATGTTTTCTGCCATTTATAGGAGATTAGGAGAACAAAATACTGAAATTCTGACTAATCCAATTTTTAAAGCATTACTAGGCTCTGGCTCGGGTTTGGTATCTTGTTGAAGAGGCTACAGTGAGTGATAAATCTCTATCCTATTTTGTGGATCTCTTTTATATGTTACTACATCCCCACTTTCTACCCGGAAAGGCCTCAGTTCTGATCCTCTTATTTGTACTGAATAGCATCTTGACCCACTCATATTCCCAGTGATGTCAGTGGAACTATTTGTGGACCAAGGTGCTGACCAATAGGAGTAAGGAACTGGCAGTCTGGCCATAAGTGCCTGCCTTTTTTTGGAGTCTTCAGCATACAAGAAAGTAATGCACCCCTGCCCCTTCCATCATTCACTGATGCCTTATAATCCAGCTGACTGGGGCAGATGTTAGGATCCTTTCAGTGCAGAGAGCATTGTAAGTGTGTAGTCCTGGCTCGTCTAAATTCCACCTCAATTTCAGCCCTGCAGAGTTAATTCCATTGAACAACATTGGATTCCTGTTTAAAAAAAGTCTTACCTGCAGAGAAGAGGACTATTAAAGGGTCAAGATTGTCTCTTCAAAGCCCCTCCATTGTCTCTCCATGAACTGGATAGTGAACATTAATGTCCCACACCCACTTCATGATCCAACAGTTAGAAAGCTTTGAAGAGTGATAAAGAGCAGGGGAGTTTCATCACTACCTGGTTGGTAACACTTCTCACTTTTAATGCATACTCACTGTCCTTTGGGCTGACATGTCAGATATTAGAGCAGGGGATGATAGAATTCTATGAGCTAAAGGTAGAGAAGACCCATCAGGTTGCAAGCCAGTCTTGCTGCCAATGATGGATTATTCCCTACAGGGTACTCTCTAGTGCCTTTTACAGAGAAATTTTAAATAGGTCAATGTACTTAAACATATTATTTGTCCTAAATAGAGATAGTCAGAAAATGTTTTGTTTTCATACAAAACGTCGAGGAGAGTATGAAAATTACTTTTTTCCCAAAACTTTTGACTTTTCACAGAAAAACTGAAAATATAAATATTTCATTGCTGACCAAACAAAAACTTTTTAAATTCAGTCAAGAACTAATCTCACCTCCTTTCCCCCAGTGTTGTTTTCAGATAAAAACTTTCAGGTTTTGGGTTTTCAGTTTTCCAACAAAAATGGAAATTTTTCTAAGAAAGCAGATACTTACTGTGGAAAAATATGTTTAGTTGAAGATTCAATTTTTTGTTGGAAAAAACTTTTTGATGGAATATATTGGAGCAGTTCTAGTCCCAAAGTATTCCCTTGGGAGGTACAGGCTCCTTATGTGCAGTAGGCTTGTCTGAGCTTCCTGATAGCTATTTCCCTGGGGGGCAAATAAGGACACCCTTACTGGCCCCCAGGGTATGTTCAGAGCTATGTGAAATATAATACTCTGAGCACTTAGGGCTATTGCAAGAAGACAAGTGGTTAAATATTTTACAGGTACGTCAAACAAATTGGTGTTACAGAGAAGAGGGTCTCCAAATATCACACTTTCCTTCTCCAGGCCCCTTTCTCCCACGCACCTCCATGCTGCCGACAGTAGAGAGCTATAAATACTCTCGTTTTTTGTGAACTACAAAGATAACAAGGACTAGAACCTCTTCTGATAATTAGATCTTAGAAGTCAGCCCATCTGTTTGTGTTTATGCAGTATCCAAAAGTATCTATTTTAGGAACACTAACCGCAAGTGAGGTCCAAAAGTCCTTCTCAATAATTATGCACTTTCCTCCTGTTGTGAAACACACATTTAGAACCCAGTTGACCCTAGCGGAATTTCATTTTCTACAGAAGATCTGGGCTTACAGTAATTGGCCAGCTGGAAATTTCCCTAGAGCAAATTTAAAACACTTATTCCTTATCAGTAACTGAAAGGCAGTTAGAACCATTATCCTCCCAAAGAGTGGCACATAACTTTCAAGATGCACTTTAGCCTCATTGGAGAACTTTGAAAACATTCCCCATTCAGGGTAGGTCTACACTTACTGGCTGTAGAGTACAGACGCTGCATGCCCCTTCAGCATGGGTATTAATAGCAGTGTAGACAGTGGGACGCTGCTTAGGCAAGTAGAATAGAAAGAAATGCCAGAACCGTTGGGTATATGTCCTACATGGCTTTCTACATGCCCAAACAGTGCTTCCCGTGTCTATGCATCTATATTTAGCATCCTGCTGCCAGAGCCTTTCCTGCCACAGCGAAAAATGCTCTAGTCGGGGGGAGAGGCACTGGCAGGGAACAGGCAATAGGGAAAGGCTCCAGCAGCTCCCCTCTGCCAGAGCCTTTCACTGCCATGCGTAGCAGCCCACCTTTCATGGTGGCGTGTAGTTACACATAGCCTACACGCCACTGCAAGTGCAGACCACGCTGCAGACAGAGCTGTGCTAACATACAGTGGATCTTAATTTTTTTCCCTCCATATTTTTCCTCTCCTGCTGAGCAATTATTACTAGGTAGTTTGCAGAGAAATAAGACTGTGATGATATGGGGGATATCATTTGCCTGGGGTCAGAGGCCCGTGGCTGGCTGGCTGATTAGCCCCTCCTGCTGCACCTGGGAAAAGAGCTGGATTGGTTGATCCTTCTTAAAAAAGGCAGCAGGAAATTGTAGTATCAACCAGGCAAGGTACTAACAAATTTCAACAGGGCTTTATTTTTAAAGTGGAAACCTCTTTACCAAGCTCCTACTGCAAACCTCTGTAACTCTCACTCTGCCTCCTCAACTCCTCCTGCCTCCTTCCTGTTTCCTGTCCTTTCAGAATCCCAACAGCCAGTGCTCCCAGTTCTAATAATCACAAGCACCATCCAAACACCCCAGACATGTAAATGGGAGATGGTAAGAAAGCTGAGAGGCTAGGAGCCATGCTCTCAGTGGACTGCTACTGGAGCAACTTCAGAGAGGAATTGCTCCAGAAACCACATGGACAGAAGGGAAGTCCTTTTATTACTGAGACTCTGAGATAAAAGCCAGAAAATGTTTCCATTGCAGAACTTACTGGTGCGAGGGACAAACTTGGGGAAAGGACTACTGAGTCTGCGCAAACTTTGAGGGAAGAGCCTGAGAGGCTTTGTTTTGTTATAGTTAAGAAGGTTTGAAATAAAAACAACTAACCCTGCTGGAAACTTTCCCTGGATCGTGTCAGAGAGCTCAGACACAGTTACCCCCAGGGAGTGAGCTAGTTCCTCAAGAGCAAAACCTGGTCCCGTAGGAGACCTGAATTCTTATGAGATGTAAGGTATGCCCGAATTCTTTACAAGAATCTTTATTACTTAGCAGTTTACTTTCCTCTGCTCTATGTCACCCACCTGTTGTCACAGTGGTAGTCTCTAAACTGTTTGGAGCTCTATATTATATAAAAATATCATGAATTAAGAATAACTAGACAATTGCCCCCGATCCTTCACACTGCTACACTGTTCTTTTGTACTTCATTGAAGGCAATAGAGTCACATGGGTGTGAATCTGGTCCAAAAATATCTGGGTTTGGGGGTTTCGGTTTTTTAATGAAAATCTAAACATTTCCAAAGAAAAATGTTAACAGAACCAATAATTTTTCAAAGTTGGCAAAATTTTTCACAGCACGCAGTCACACCGTGAACCTGGCAAAACCACCCCAGGAACCCAGAAATCCTGATTCCCAGCATCATATTGTAATGAACGCACTATGCATCCTCCTATAATGTTGTCACAATTAGTTTCATGGGAGATGATTATGGTATCAAAGATAATTGACTTCAGGTGGGTAATGTACAGCAGGCATAGAGGAACTTTTGAGGAACAATGATCTCGTTTTCATTCCGAAGTCACTAGAAATAAGAATTAAAAGAAACCAAGGAAGCGGCCCCCTAGAAATATGGTATTTCAGCAGAACTGCCACTAAACTGAATGTTTTTCAAGGTTTCCCACCAGCCAGCAGCAGTTCTTTAACTTTTAATCTCTCTCTTTCATTCTAGCAACAAAATACATTTTTTACATTAACTGTAAAATTGCCTTGTCACCGGTTACAGTAGTAATGCAGAAAGGAAGCTTATTATCAAAGCTGTTATCAAATATGTTTCAGGTTGGCAAGTTGTCTGTGGGTGAGGACTGGGCTGCCACCCAAGGCCTGTGAAAGTGTGGGATCATTGTCCAGGATGGGTTGTAAATCCCTGATGATGCATGGGGGGGTTTTAGCTGGGGACTCATGTGGTGGCCAGTAGAGTCCTGCTGGTTTCTTTCTTGGGTTTGTCTTGTAGTAGGAGGCTTCTGGGTACACGTCTGGCTCTATTGTTCTGTTTCCTTATTTCCTTGTGCGAGTATTGTAGTTTTGAGAATGCTTGGTGTAGATTTTGTAGGTGTTGGTCTCTGTCTGAGGGGTCTACAACCCATCCTGGACAATGATCCCACAGTTTCACAGGCCTTGGGTGGCAGGCCAGTCCTCGCCCACAGACAACCTGCCAACCTGAAACATATTCTCACCAGTAATTGCACACCGCACCATAGTAATTCTAGCTCAGGAACCAATCCCATGCAACAATCTGATGCACTCTGCCCAACGATATCTACCAGCGACACCTCACGAAACCTAACAGTATCAGCCACCTCACCGGTTCATTCACCTGCACGTCACCAATGTAATATACGCCATCATGATGCCAGCTATGCCCCTGCTACGTACATCGCAAACTGGATATTCTCTTGGAAAAGGATAATTAATACAACAGATTTAGGAATGCAATAACAAAAAACCTATAGAACACTTCAACCTCCTGGCCACACTATAAGCAGCCTTAAGGTGGCCATCCTGCAGCAAAAAAACTTCAGGACCAGACTTCAAAGAGAAACTGCTGAGCTTCAGTTCATCTGCAAATTTGACACCATCAGCTCAGGATTAAACAAAGACTGTGAATGGCTTGCCAACTACAGAACCAGTTTCTCCTCCCTTGGTTTTCACACCTCAACTGCTAGAACAGGGCCTCATCCTCCCTGATTGAACTAACCTCATTATCTCTAGCTTGCTTGCATATAAATATCTGCCCCTGGAAATTTCCACTACATGCATCTGACGAAGTGGGTATTCACCCACGAAAGCTCATGCTACAAAACGTCTGTTAGTCTACAAGGTGCCACAGGATTCTTTGCTGCTTTTATAGATCCAGACTAACACGGCTACCCCTCTGATAATTGATTGGGAATGAGGAGGGGCAGACGGGACTGAATGGTGGTGACTTCTTCAGTTCAAGTTTCTCCTTCTGATTGGCAGATGTAAAAAAACCCTCTCAGTCACTGTGTGGTTTCTCATTAAAATCTCTTATTAGAGGGGACCGTTCATGGCACTCTTGTTAAGAAAGAATTTCCATTGGCTGTTACCATTATAGAAACTAGAGATGTCCAGATCCTTAATCTAGGCTAAAACCCAAATCTAGCCCCACATATGGTTAGTGAGTCGCTCATGAACTGATCCTCATATCTGCAAATGTATTCATTGCTCCTAAGTATTTGCTGAAGAGTTGAGACAAAATCCTCCACCTATGGGATATTCCTAAATTATTTGCTTTAGCTGTTGTGTGATTGGTCCCTCAAGTCACATGCCATTGTTTCCACTTCTTAACAGGATGAGTGGAAACAATCAAAGTAATGAATAACAAACTTACAGCTGAATAAGCCATGGAGCCTACTAGTTGTGAAACTTTTGGTCTCCATGGAGATTTTCCAAAAGACAGCTGTCATCTGAATAATGGTTTGTAAGCAATAAATGCGACCTGATGTATTGCAGCAAGCTGAACTCTGTGTTGCTTTTGTTTACAAAAATATTCATGAATCCAATTATTTATCCTTTTGATTTAAAAAAAATCCTGGGTAAAATAGTCATAAATGAACAAAGAAGAGGATAATTTTTAACTGTTTTTAAAATAAAATTCATTGACATTTTGAACATTTAAAAAATCTGAATCAGCCCTGTTTGTGTGTGTGTGTATATGTATGTGTGTGTAATGGTAACCTTCCTTGAGGGATGTGTAACTTAGCCACAAAAAAATTGCTCTCAGATGAACTTTAGAACTTTCCTGGTCCAGAAGTGAGCTAGTGGTTATTGTTGGCTTCTTCACTTGTTTCATTTACAGTTCCATTTCAAAAATGGACGTTCTGTCCTCATCTTTTACTATTATGTTTTATGTTGTGCCTATAGTTGTGGTGGTGGTGGTGTTGTCATTTGTTGTTTGTTTGTTTTTACAGCATAATGATAGTTAGTGGTGTGAATGGACTGTTCAGAATTGGGTTCATGTAAGAAGATACTGAGGAGGAGGACCATATTGACTAGATATATAGCATGGAGGGGCATACATGGATCATGCAGCTTGCCCAGACTATTGACCTCATATTTGCTTTGTGCTGTTAAATGCAAAGTCTGTCGTGCATAAAGCTCCTGTGGCTTATAATCTGATCCTGGATGAAGCTCCCAACTTTGCATATGCAACTGAGACCTGCTTGGACACTGCTGCTGGACCAACGTTGGTGCAATTCATTCCCAATAGTTACTTCAGCATGAACTGAGAGAGCTGGGGGAGAAGGTATAGCTGTGCTTTTTGCAGCTAATCTACAGTGCAGTTCTCATTTGTCATCAAAATTTCAAAACATGCACAATTTCTAGACCAGGTCTAATAATAGCTCAAGTTGGAATTGGGCCAGAGCACTGAGATTAGTACCCATATAGGCTGGTGAAAAACGCTATGGGATCATTAATGACCATGAGTAGGGCCCTGCCAATTTCACGGCAGTGAAAAACACATCATGGACTGTGAAATAAGCCCTTCCTTGTGAAATCCGATCTCCCACCACTGCTAGGAGCGTCTCAACCAGGGAGATCCTAGCTCTGGCTGGGCTGGGGAGGGACAGGATTTGTCCCTCCCCTGCACAGCCACTCTTGAGGGAGATCAGGCCCATCTCCGGGTTCCGCCCCCTGCTGCAGGACGCTCTGGGACTGGGCAGCAGGACGCTCTGGGACTGGGCTGCAGCCCCACGGGTTCCTGCAACTGGAGGAGTTTTTTGGAGGTGGGTCCAATCTCGCCCTGCTGCTCAGAGTGCCCAGCGAAGGGGGCTCCTAGCTGCTGCTGGGCTGGAGAGAGATAGGACTTGTCCATCCCCTGCACAGCCACTCTTCGAGGGAGCTCAGACCCACCTCTGGGAACCTTGTGCAGCTGCAGGAAGCTCTGTGGTTGCTGCTTTCAGAGTCCAGCTCTGAAGGCAGCACAGAAGTGAGGGTGGCAATCCCATGATCCCCCTACAACAGGCTTGCGACTGCCTCCAATCCCATTTTGGGTCGGGACTCCCGTGGTTAGGACAGCGTGAAATTTCAGATTTAAACATCTGAAAACTTTAATTTTATCAATTTTCAACTCCTATGATGGTTAAATTGACCATAATGGACTGTGAATTTGGTAGTGCCCTAATCATGAGTGGTTAGGACCTTCATTTTACTTCTTTTCGCAAAGACAGCATCTATTCGGTGATGAGGCAGCAAGTGTGAAAAATTAGGGCACTTTTCTTTTTGAGGGAGGGGTATAGTTGCAAAGCCCCTAATATCAGGATAGTCCTGATAATATCGGGACATCTGGTCACCCTATGTACGGTATATCCAAAAGCACTCTGCCCCATAACACCATGCTGGACTAACACAGCTACAGTGCACACCAAGAAATCAAAATGCCACCTACTAAATCACTAACATTAATTCTTGTAGCATTTAGCTGCTTCTTGGCAATCTCCAGTCCAAGGAGGATCTCATCCTGACTCTCTTTAATTTGTAAAGCTGACATCCACACATCAGTAGATGGTAAAGTTGTAGACAATGAATGTTACCTTTAAAACAGAGATCCTAATACTCGTGATCACTGAAGACTCGATGGAACTTCCCAAACTAATTGGAGGGTTTACCACAATATCCTAGCCAAATTCTAGCTAAGGTGGTAACAAGTGCAAACTTTCTATCTAATATTCCTTCTCATATGATGGCTTATTTTTTCTTCCCCCTCCTAAATAACTTCTTTCATGTTATTAAATAAAAGCAACACACAGCCCTGATTCTTTAAGAAGGGAGAATAGTTGCTGTGTAGATCCTGTTACCTAGCATCAGGATGCTATTTCTCCTAAATCAGTGGACAGGTACTCTCCTGTTTGTTTTCTACGTCTTGAATTTTCATCACTGCAACTTTTTGACCTTCTGACTAGATGGGGCTTAACAGTAAAGTATGTCTGGATCCCCAAATGTCCTGGCATGTTTTCCTAGTGATCTTGCTGTTGTCATATAAAACAGGGGACAAAAATTGCCTGGAGCATTTGTTGTTATTAATAGAAACAGAGGACTGTGCAATGATAATTTCAACAAGAATTACTAAGAAATAAGTGATATCCCTTATTGTAATCATTTAGAAAACTGTAACATAATGGGAACTTTCTTTTAAATATGTCTGGAGGCTGGGTTAGACCTTTATCTTGCCATTTTAAATTCAAATATGTGAAATTTCAAGATCTGAGCTATCAAGAATAATATCATCAAATTCCAGAAAGATGAATTGTGTAGTCAAGTTATTGGTGGAACTGAGTCACAGCTGTTCAACAGGATCAATTTGTCACTTTTTTTATAAATGCTGTCGTGATATATACTTAAGTGGTTTTACTCCGCAGGAAATGGATTAATTCAAACTCTTTTTAGTCCCTTAAATGGTAGACTTCAGGGAGATAGCTTTTTAAGTTTATCTTAACATGCAATTAAATTTTGATTGATGTATTTTTATTTCATGTACGTATAATTTTTTGGAGGCTCTGAGAATTGTATATTTTGTACGTCAATGAAAGTTGGTTAAAGTGAAGGAAGGTAAAAGGATTAGGGTGCAGTGATATTCCACCACTTGTTAGCCCTTATGATTATAAAAAAGATGATTATAATGTAGATGTGATAACTCAGATACTGTGATAGATTTCATCTTCTAAAAAATAAAATAGACCCTACTACTGGAGCCTGATTTTGCTGTCACTTACACTAACAGGCATAACTCCATTGACTTCAGTGGAATTACATCTGATTTGCACTATTGTAGGTGGGATAAAAATTAGGCACAAGGTATTTACAAAAATGCCTTATCTTTTCATAAGCCTGAATGTATCTCAGATCAGTGTTAATTGCATAGTTTGCCATATCTGGCATCCTTATACATGCAGATGCAAGTAACTCTGGGCTTTGAATTTCAAGAATCAGAGCCACAGGTATGCTGGCAAAGCTATTCCTTATTTCAGCTCCATCTGACTCACACTGATGCCACATATTCATTTCAGAATGAAGAGACTTCTTCCTTATTTCTATACAGCATTGACATGTATGCTTCCGTCCCATTACTTTGGGTTTACAAGAAACTGCAAGTCACCAATCAGTTGTTTCTGAAACATTTACAAATTAAAGGCGTTTACAAAAGTCTTTTAGGAAAAGGATATAAATGTCAAAATAAATGGCATGAATGAAAGCATTAATAACGTCCATAACTTATTCAAATGTTTAATTCAAACCTTTCTGTAATGCAATATGCAGAAGATCAAGATAGTTTAAAGTTATGTTTCTTATGGCCACTGTAACTCATTTGCCCAGGCGTTTTGCCTAAGATTAAGCAAAGCACTTTAACGTGTGCTTAACTTTAAGCACATAAGTTGGACCCATTGACGCCAGGGGTCTGCACATGAGTTAGTCTGCCGAATCGATATCTTAGTTGGCTATGCTCTAATAAAGGAACCTTAGTGATTGTGATCCTATCTGAATTCCATTGAGGAGGTGAAATATACATTCCTTTGTTGTTGCATAAAGCCTATTCATGTCAAAGGAAAGCAGGGTGACCAGATATTCCAATTTTATACGGACAGTCCTGATTTTGGGGGCTTTTTCTTATATAGGCACCTATTACCCCCCACCCCGTCCCAATTTTTTACACTAGCTGTCTGGTCACCCTAAAGGAAAGACCCCCATTGACTCATGGGCTTTGGAGCAAATCCTTAGAACCAAAGAAAAGAAGGCATGCTATAAATAGAAACATGTACCTGTATCCACAAAGATATTTAAGCACCTATCTCCCATATAAATTGATGAGAGTTTGTTGCCTAAATACCTTTTAATATCTGGGCCTTGCTTTATGGAATACCCATTGCCATTGTCTCTTCTGCAGCCTTTTGCACGGTCAAGATGATGTTACAAGAGTCATACAAGCATCGGATAAGATTTCTCCCTTCAGTGGGTTTTCAAGGAGAAGGGCTAATCCAGCCCACAGTCCTCATTGAACACCACATGAGATTTGGGATTGTTGTGAAAAAAATTAATCCTTGATGTGTGTTTCCAGTAACAACACCTTTTGCAGAGCAATCAGAGACAAAATAATTCTCCCTCATCCCAATGACAGACTGTGAAAGTGAAACCCAGTGATCTGGGTGGCTCCAGGAAAATGAAATCTTGTATTTTTGACAGCATAATTGTTATGCTCTGTCAGATTTATATAGCTTTTTCATAAGAAACACTTAATACTTCATACAGATATTACTTTTTTTCATCAAATATCACTTTGGAAAAAGTTAATAATTTAGCAACTTTTTTATTAAAAAATGGCTAATTCACAGATGCACGCAATACCATCTCCAGATATTGCATTCATTATGGAGGGAAGTAAAACTTTCCTCTAAAGCTTTGGAATGAGTCTGTTGTTTATGTGATTGTCTTCCAAGCCTGAAGAACATGGGTTTCAAACAGAAGTTTGCCTGTGTTGGGAAGGAAAGACGATGTGCTGTTGTGTTGTGCTTATCCCAGGGTTTATGGTAAGTGTCTTTCCATTATCTTTCCACACCCCCGCCCCAATTATAGAATCTCTGATCTCATTAGGAAGAAGCAGATTCTGTCTGTCCCTCCATCCATGCTCTGATTTTAAAGTTGTGCACTGATTCAGCTGTCACACAATAAAAAATGCATTGCGTTTTAAAATTTTCTTTGAAAACAAAAACAACCCTCCAATGAAATTAATAAATTCTGCAAGAAATTTGGTCCTTGTTCTGACCTACAAAGTTTTTAGCCTTGACTCTACAAACTCTTATGCATGAGCTTAACTTTATGACTTTAAGATTAAGTGGGTGCATAAGTGTTTACAGGACTGGAGCCTGAGTGAGAGATCCCTTACAAGCTGCAAGGAGACATAAATATAGATATTTCACTAAACAGAGGCTTCTTTTCCTTCCTAAATGTCCTTGGTCAGAACAAGTTGAAGTGAAAGATTAGTGCTGAGATCAGAATATTGGAGAATGAATATCCAACATGCAATGTTTGCATGTTACCTAGGGCCAGATCCTGTGGGAAGCCAGTGGGAAATCACTGAATGAATAAAGGGTCGGTTCAGAAACGCCTTCCATGGGAGTTTGAATATTTCAGACGTTGCAGGTGTCTAGCACCTAGTTAATCTCCAGAATTAATTTAACTCCCTCAGGAACTTATTGCCAAGTTAGCCTGTTTGGTTCTGAGGGAAAAAGCTCTATAACTCTAGTCTGTTTTTCCTTAATCTATGGAAGACTCTAGCAGCCACATTGCAGCCAGTGCTTAATTTGTAATGAAAGAGGTGTCGGGGTTCAAGCACATTTTTTGCATTCATAATTTAGGCAGCAAGCCCAGAGGTGCCAGGGCTATGAACTGCCAAGCCTAGAGGTGCCGAGGGCCAGCCCTGGCACAAATTAAGCACTGATTGCAGCACATCAAGCAGAATTCGGAGCTACGCATAGTATCTTTAAAAATCCATTCCTGAGACGCACATCAGTCTGTGTCTTCTTCACGGAGAGGATGATGGATGAGTCCAATACAAAAACTATTAGGGGATGTAGCTCAGAACTGAATTAGCCTGATAGCAGCATGCACAACTTTGATCAGCAAGGGGTATTATTTATTCTCGTTGCTGAAAATCTAAGAGCTCTGTTTAACAGGTTTATTTTTTTTGCATGTTTTCTCTTCAAATCACATTGGGATGAAAAGTAAATTACTAATTACTTGTGTACAAGTAACAATGATTAAGATTCTTTTGTTTAATCCTCAGTCCCAGACACCATGACAAGCCCACATACAAAATTCGTATTGTTATAGGGAAGTTTGACATCTGGAACAAAAATGGGTTTTCAGCTAAGCTGTGCTCCCTTTAACCACTGACGAGGGTCAACTGTGAGAGGTTGTGTCAGTGGCGAATGTGCACCGTGGTGTGTACGGTATTCTACTGTGATTTGGAAGTGTCTCCAGGAGCAGAGTTTGCAAATGCCTTGCTTGTTTCTTTCGGATTACGGTGAAAGTTTTAATAAAAAGCCCAAATGTTGACAGCTCCCATGTGTGGGAGTAAAACAGTTGCTCTTGCAGTGCACAGTGATAATGACGTATGAAACAACAACAAAGAAAGGAGTCCACATAGGATGCCAGTTTAACCCAGTTGTGTTTGTTGAACCAGAGGGATCTGTAGAATCACTAAGCAAGTGACCATAGCCATTTTTTTCTTTTCATTTTTCTTTTTTCTTTTCATTTTCCCCCCTCTCTGGTTAGGACCAGACTAATAGCTCTTGAAAGTCAGTCTGGGGACAATAACAACAAGGAATCCGGTGGCACCTTAAAGACTAACAGATTTATTTGGGCATAAGCCTTCATGGATAAAAAAACAACTTCTTCAGATGCATAGAGTGAAAATTACAGATGCAGGCATTGTTATACTGACACATGAAGGGAAGAGAGTTACCTCACAAGTGTAGAACCAGTGTTGTCAGGGCCAATTCGATCAGGGTGGATGTAGTCCACTCCCAATAATAGATGAGGAGGTTCAATTCCGGGAAAGGCAAAGCTGCTTTGCCCCGTCCCTATTCAAGACCAAATTAATGGTGTTAAATTTGCAAATGAATTTTAGTTCAGCAGTTTCTCTTTGAAGTCTGTCTCTGGAGGTTTTTTGTTCAAGTATAGCTACTTCTAAATCTGTTATAGAATGTCCAGGGAGATTGAAGTGTTCACCTACTGGCTTTTGTATGTTACCATTCCTGATGTCCGATTTGTGTCCAATTATTCTTTTACGTAGCGACTGTCCGGCTTGGCCAACGTACATGGCAGAGGAGCGTTGCTGGCACATGATGGCATATATCACATTAGTAGATGTGCAGGTGAATTAGCCCTTGATGGTGTGGCTGATGTGTTTGGGTTCTCTGATGGTGTCACTAGAGTAGATATGGGCACAGAGTAGGCAATGAGGTTTGTTACGGGGATTGGTTCCAGGGTTAGTGTTTCTGTGGTGTGTAGTTGCTGGTGGGTGTTTGCTTCAGGTCGGGGGCTGTCTGTAAGCAAGGACTGGCCCACCTGCCAAGGTCTGTGAGAGTGAGGAACTGTTTTCCAGGATAGGTTGTAGGTCATTGAAGATGTGCTGGAGAGATTTTAGCTGGGGGATGTGTGTGATGGCCAGTTGTGTTCTGTTATTTTCCTGTTGGGCTTGAATAGGGACTGGGAGTGGCTGGCTCACTACAAAAGCAGCTTTGCCTCTCGTGGAATTGACACCTCCTCATCTATTATTGGGAGTGGACCACATCCACCCTGATCAAATTGGCCCTGTCAACACTGGCTCTCCACTTGCGAGGTAACTCCTTTCTCTTCATGTGCCATTTTTTAATGCCTGCATCTGTAATTTTCACTCCATTCATCTGAAGAAGTGGGTTTTTTACCCACGAAAGCTTATGCTCAAATAAATCTGTTAGTCTTTAAGGTGCCACTGGATTCCTTGTTGTTATTGTGGATACAGACTAACACAGCTACCCCCTCATACTTGACAGTATTTGGGGACAATGGGACTTGACTGAAATAGGGAACCCACCACTCCAAAAGAAAATGTGCAGTGCTGATGAGGTATGTGTGTGTCTTAGCTAACAGACATATGACTTTTACCTCATGCAGTGGAGGGTCATGTATTTAGCTCCAGAGGTCCCAGGTTTGATCCCGCCTGCCGATAACCAGCGTCCATTGTTGTTACACATAGATTCCTGCTTTTTTTATAACCTAAATGACCTGAATGCCAGCAGCTGAAAGGAAAATGCGCAAGTCACAGATGATGCCGAGAAAGAGAGATAATTAAAAATTAGAAATAGATAGAGGAAGGTTAAGGAGTTTGTTTGGCCCTCTCAGTTAACAGTTTGGAAAGCAGTTCAATGCAGATAAAAGCCGAATAAAAAGACCCAGCAAAGAGCAAAGAGCTGCTAAAAGGGAAGATGTTGAAAGCAGCATACTGACAAGGGAAGAGATTTGGTAGTTTCACTGAAGGGAGGGGAAAAAAGAAGGCTGATGTTCAGATGTACCGTGGAACGCCATCAGGATTTCTAAGCTGCATTGCAAGAGGAAGGTAGCATAAATCAAAGGAGATCATGTTATTGCTTGAAGGCTGTGGGAATGAAGATCTCATTGAGAGTGCTGTGTGCAGTATTGGTCACTAGACTGGAGAAAAGATATAATTGCTGTTGAAGGGAAAGCAGTGCCGAGCAACCCCAGATTAGACCAGATTTCAGAGATTTAAATGAAGAAGAAAGAGGGAAAAATGTCAGGCTTTTTTCTCACTGCAAAAGATAAGAGAGCTCCATGGGAACCTACATGAATCTGATAACATCACTAGAGAAGACTGAGAAAATGTGATCCAATTATACTATTTAAATAATCTGGAAGCTGGAGTATTTGGCCAGATGTACAGATAAAGGAAGTTTCAAGAAAAAGTATTTCAGAATAAAAGTAGCAAAGTCACAGTACAAGTCCATGACTGGAAAGGCCATAAGGGAAAAGAGATATACAGAATTCAAGAGCCTAAAAGACAAACCTTTCTTTATCTTTTGGGATGATACTTACTGCTAATGAAAGTGAGACAACTCTGGCTGAAGTTTGGTACAATGGAAGTCTAAGCTGTATGTGCTTTCTTACAGACATCAGTCTACTCCTGAGTTACATTAGTCCTATTGGTTCAGTACCAGATGACTTCTTTCAACCTGTGGATGTTGGGATGGAGCCAAATTCAGATCAGATGTAAATAGGCCTAAGTCCACTGATGTCAATAGGTTTTCATCTCTTATTTGTATTGCAGTAGTGCTTAGAAGCTGTAATCATAGACTAGAACCTCATTGTGCTAGGCCAGTGGTTCTCATACTTTTTTTTTCGTGGACCACTTGAAAATTGCTGAGGGTCTCAGCAGACCACTTAATGACCTTTCCAGATGTTATTTGTACTGTTAGCTAACTATTATAAAGTGCTTTGGATAAAAGCACTATATAAAAAAACCTTTAATAATAATTTTTTTTGTTCTACAAATAAAAGTGCACAACTCACATTTTAATATCAGTAGTCTTACCTTTCTAGTGCTATGGATGTGCGCTCTCTCCCCCACCACAGCAGCCACAGAGCTGGGACTGGGAAGTTGGGTCATCTCTCCCCAGGAGCCGCAGCTCTGGAGCTGGGGAAAGTTGCCTCTTTCTTTGGCCACCACAGCCCTGCACATTCCAATTCCCCCCGTCTCCTCTTCTCACTCCACTGTCCCCTCCCACCTATTCCCACCAAGTCCACCATCTCACCTTATATGTGCATCTTCTCCAGGGTCCAGGCACCTAATTAGTGGAGGCACAACTGCACGGCTCCACTAATTAGGTGGGTGGCCCTTCATATGCTTGTGTGCAGCCGCCCAGGCACGTACCTTAGAGGGAACTATCTGCAGACCACCTGAATGGAGCTTAGGGACTACTGGTGGTCCATGGACCACAGTTTGAGAACCTCTGTGCTAGGCATTATACAAAAAGAACAAAATGTTGGCCCCTGCCCCAAAGAGCTTACAAACAAAGTAATCAGCTGCTCATGCCAGGTCTGAATTTGTCCCCCTATTTCCAATTACTTTAGTCTGGGAATCAAGCTAAACTTCTCATGATGGCAGACTTTCTAGTGATTGCAGAGTCGGGAATATGACAAAAACAGTCCTTCTTGCTTCATTTTAATATTTCCTTTCTCTACAAATGATGAGCCACCGCAAGGTAAACAACCACAAATGCAGACATTTTAAAACCTAAATATGGTTCACTTTGGGAGAACAAGAGCAAAAGGTTTGGATTCTTAGTTTATCTGAAGGAAGTTTGTCCACAGTATTTTCCTCAGAAGCAACTATCAGATAGTGATGCACTTTATTTAACATCTTCCTGGCTACACTGTTAAAGGAACAGGTACATAGCAGATACACAAGTAAGCATATACAGTATGTACACTGCTCTAATGTAAACCATGTGATCTATAGCAACTGAGTTGGAAGGAAAACTGTCTCCTTTCTTTTACAGGGGTTTGTGAAAACATTTCATCTGGTTGGAGGAAACAAAGGTTTGCATTTGTGTTACTGTATGTATTGTGGGAAGGAGGGAGATTTCAAGAACTCAGAAAGGAGAGGATGGTGGACTGTGGTTCAATGTTTGTACAGAACACAGAACAATAGATCCTTGACACTGACTGGAGCTTTTGGGTGCTACCACAATATACATAAATAGTAATAACAACAATATGAGCCTTCCATTGGTGAGTGTCTGGAGTAGAAAGGAGGAGAGGGATTTTGGCCATTTTGATTTGATAGTTGAATCTGAACAGGTCTTTAACAAGTTTTAAGTCACAACCTCAGAGTATAATTCTCCTGACCCAGAAACCATCACTTTAGGCACACCTCTAGTTTCAATATCAACCCACAAATCAGCCCAGCTTTATAAGGACATAAGAATGACCATACTGGGTCAAGCAATGGTCCATCTAGCCCAGTATCCTGTCTTCTGACAGAGGCTAGTGCCAGATGCCTCACAGGAAATGAACAGCACAGGGCAATTTATCAAATGATCCATCCCTTGTTGTCCAGTCCCAGCCCTGGCAGTCAGAGGTTTATGGACACCTAGAGCATGGGGTTGCGTCTCTGACCATCTTGGCTAATAGCCATTGATGGACCTGTCCTCCATGAACTTGTCCAATTATTTTTTTAATCCAATTATACTTTTGACCTTCACAAAATCCTCTGGCAACAAGTTCCACAGGTTGGCTGTGCATTGTATGAAGAAATATTTTCTTATATTTGTTTTGAACCTGCTGCCTATTAATTTCATCAGGTGACCCCTGGTTCTTGTGTTATATGAAGGGGTAAATTACACCTCCTTATTCACTTTCTCCACGCCGTTCATGATTTTATAGACCTCTATCATATCCCCCTTTAGTCATCTCTTTTTCAAGCTGCATCGTCCCAGTTTTTTTAAATCCCTCCTCCTATGGAAGCTGTTCCATACCCCTAATAGCTTTTGTTGCCCTTCTCTATACTTTTTCCAACTCTAATATTTCTTTTTTTGAGATGGAGCAACCTGAACTGTACACAGTATTCAAGGTATGGGCATACCATGGATTTATATAGTGGCATTATATTTTCTGTCTTATCTATCCCTTTCCTAATGTTTCCATTGGCCTGGCAGAGTGAACCACAGCCAGTGGGAGCTGCAATCGGCCAAACCTGCGTACGCTGCAGGTAAACAAACCAGCCCAGTTCGCCAGTGGATTTCCCTAACAAGCCGCATGCCAGAGATTTCAGATCTCTGTTTTAACCTGTTACCGATCCATGAGGTGACCTTCCTTCTTATGCAGTGGCTGCTTACTTTGCTTGAGAGCCTTTGGTGAGGGACCTTGTCAAAGGCTTTCTGAAAGCCCAAGTACACTATATCCACTGGATCACCCTTGTCCACTTGTTTGTTGACACCCTCAAAGAATTCTATTAGATTGGTGAGGCATGATTTCCTTTTACAAAAGCTATGTTGTCTCTTTCCCAACATATTGTGTTCATCTCTGTGTCTGGTAATTCTCTTCTCGGCTATAGTTTCAACCAATTTGCCTGATACAGCAGTTAGGCAGACTGTAATTGCAAAGATTTGTTTGAAAAAAACAGCATTACGTGAGCTATGCTCCAGTCATCTGGTACAGAGGCTGATTTAAGTGATAGGTTACATTACACAGTTAGTAGTTCTGCAAATTCATACGTGATTTCCTTCGGAACTCTTGGGTGAATACTAGCTGGTCTTGGTGACTTATTCTGTTTAATTTATCAATTTAAACCAAGCCTAGGTTTTCTCAAAAGAGAGTCCAGGTCAAAAGTTTAATGAATTTCTAATATGTAATGAATCACCAATACAACTGAGTTTTATTTATTGTTTTATTTCTCCTTTAGACATTTTTTTCTTGGCAAATTTAAACCCAGGAAGTGGGATGACAAGAGTTTGCTCCTGTGCTATGAACTTTAGACTAGCATCTAGCTTTGGACTGAAACTTTCCCCAAGAGGGAATGGCTCAACCACATGAAGAAACAGCGACCAGATGTAATGTTTGTACTTGGCTTCAAATCTGAACTCCCTCTAAATGTGGGGGTCTTCAGATGCAAGGCTTTTTCTTTTATCCCAACTCACTTCTGTGTAAAGATTTGCTGGATATTATATTCTGTACAGTGAAGATCAGGATATGCTCCATCCTGAAAACTTCATGGAGGAGAACTCAGTAAATAATTGCTTAGAGCTGTGCTCTAATAAGTGCACATTTTCCATGTGTGCTAATGACCATTTCTAACAGACTGTTTTATCACTGTTGCCTTGGGCTTCCCTGTTTAAGAATGAGTGGGGAGGGAAAGTGAAGGGAAGATTAAGCTTACAAGTAGTTCTGAGGGCATGGAGAAACAGGGAAGTGAAAGTTGTTCCTTTGCCATTGTTGTTGCTGTTCTCAAAGGGGGCTGCATGTCTAAGTAGCATTTCTCAGAGAAAGTTCTATTTGTTAATGGGAGACATACGTAGTTCCTATATGCTTGCCGGGCACCAGTCTGCACTTGCCTATACATGGCTGTCTTTGGTGCATGGCAAACAGCACTCCTTAGGAACCACAAAGGAAATATCTATCCAAATGAGGAGAATAAGACAAACCTCAGAGAGATGAACATTGGTATCAAGCTATTTTGAGTGACTGTGATTCTGTTATCAGTGTGGCAGCTCTATCAGGAGCTGTACTGAGTGCTTAGGCTGGAGATTTTGGAATGGACTGGATAATTTTATGATATCCTAGATAGCAGCTATGCAAGGGTGCGACTCAGGTAACTGTAAGGTGGAAATTGACCAGGGCTTTGGAATACCTCCAAATGAGCAGGTTTTACACTGAGCTCAGTGCATGCTGGGAGTGCTGTGCAATTATTCATGAAGTACAGAGATGACCAATAAACCTCACAGTTATGTACCTCACTACTGAGTCTAAGGGCATGATCCAAAAGCCACTGAAGTCAGTGGAAGGAATTCCATTGACTACAATGGTCTTTGTTTCAGGTATTTAGGTAGTTAGCTGAAAGGTAGTTAGGTGCTCAATGCCCATTGATTTCAGTGCTCTTATTCTCTATCAATGGGAGTTCCTCACATATAGAACATTCCACAATCAGTGCTCCTCTCCTATCCTCCTCTCTCCAGATAAAGAGTTGTCTGCTGTTGAGTCCCACTCAGATCTCTGATCTGGACAAAATTTATCACCTAATGGAGTGAGCAAACACTAGGGTATATAGTGTTGGTTGCAGACAGAGACACACTGGAACTGTGGGGCCAGCTCAGCTTTTTGGACCTCAAAAATATTGTAGCTTTGTTTGAGTTTTGGTAGGAGGTTATTTTTACAAGCAGAGATGGTCACCCTTCTGTTAATATAGTAATGAACTGCCCCCTTTAATTCCATTCTGCAAGTCAGTATGTGCAGGTGCAAACATTGTCTTAAGGCAGACACAGAAGGTACTTAGCCATTAAGTGGAGATCAGGGCTGAGTGAAGAGTTTGGAAGAAACATCAAGTTTGCTGAATGCACCTTGTTCAGGGCCTGCTCAACCCAACCTGAAGGCTGAAGCTTTGAATGGAGAAGACCCTCAACTGCAGCATGAAATAGGAGTGGTAGTCACATGAGCTCCCTCCACAGATGGCCATCCTTGGAGTGTGAGAGTCAGGCAAGATCTGGCCAACGAATAAGAGCCATATTCACCTGGGGCCCATTCACTGTTGATACTTTCCTCTTAATCTCTATGGGACCTTTTTTTTGTTTCCCCCACTTTGGTACTGTCGGTCTCATAGGAGCTCAGGTTTGATGCTCTTTCTACTGTGGTGCAAGTGGTTGATGTTGACTTGTTGATCCTAGGATCAGTCTGGGTCAAACCTTTCACTAGAAGATTCTGCTCCAGTACCCTTGGGCAGCCACTGACATGTATAATAAACCAAGGCTATAACCTACCCCAACAGACATGACCAGAGCTGCTAAGATCTCAGGGCAGATTTTAGCAGCAGGCCTATAAAGGTTAGAGAAGATGAGCCAAATTATTCAAACCAATTTGAATCTTAAGGAAGGATGAGCTCATTTTGTGTTTCAATTTAACGTTTAGGGCCACTTCTTATTTTTTCCCAGAGCTGGTAAAAAACTACTCATTTTGGCAGGTTTATATTTGCATATCGATATTTTCAGTTAAATCCCCTTTTTTTCTCTTCCATAAAAGTGAAAACCTGCATTTGGCCCAGTAAAAGTTTAATAAAGTTTCTATTTGCACTCTTTTAAACAGTCATTTGTTTTACTTTTTTAAGTAGAACAGTTACTTCCAAGACTGACAAATGTATTCCTAATTCCACAATTATTTTATGTGTAGCAGCAATAAAAAATTATTACTTCATATCTGGAGTGAAATGTGTCTACTAAAGAATTATTTCACTTCATACATAATTCTGTCTCAAGCAATTATTTACTTATGTCAAGAATCTGCTGAAGGATATCCAGTACTTTTCTCTTACTAATATCATCTCGTTATGCACCAGGAGCCTGATCTAGAACCCTCTGACTCCCAATGGGAATTTTTTCATTGACTTCAATGGGATTTGTACCAGGACCTGCCTCCTGCCAACTCATAGACTCGTAGGTCAGAAGGGACCAATATGATCATCTAGTCTGACCTCCTGCACAAAGCAGGCCATAGAACCCTACCCATCCACTTTTATAACAACCCCTAACCCATGACTGAGTTATTGAAGTCCTAAAAATCGTGGTTTGAAGACCTCAAGCTGCAGAGAATCCACCAGCATATGGAGTTTCCTTTGCTTTCCAGGGGAATTCCAGACCTGGAGGAGTTGTGCAATTTCCCTCTACATGGGTCATCAGCTGGGTTTGGACCTACAACCTTCAAACCTATAGCACAGACCTCTTACCATTTGAGCTAAAAGATTATGAATGGGAGTTTCAAAGCATCTAGGGGAGTTAGGGGCCTAATTTCCATTGACTTTGAATGGGAGTTGGGGGCTTAATCCTTTTAGAGACTTTTGAAAATCCCAACGTAACTCCATTAGCTGGCAGCTGAAGTAGGCTTTTATCCTCTAGCGAAGCAGCTGTTAGATGTGAACTGTAGCAGGATGGCTTACCCTACGGCTGGAAAACCTGGGGCTAAATTAGCCTTGATCAGCCCCACCTGTGGGGAATCAAGTGATTGCAGGTTAAAAGGCAGCAGGAAGCTGCAGGGAGGAAGGCACATTAAAAGATTGAGGGTATGTCTACACTTGAAATTTCAAGCACTGCCACGGCAGCGCTGCGGGAGTGCTGCCGCGGCAGCGCTTTGAAGTGTGAGTGTGGTCGGAGCACCAGCGCTGGGAGAGAGCTCTCCCAGCGCTGCACATAAACCACATCCTCTACGGGTGTAGCTTGCAGCGCTGGGAGCTGGGCTCCCAGCGCTGCGGCTCTGATTACACTGAGGCTTTACAGCGCTGTACCTTGCAGCGCTCAGGGGGGTGTTTTTTCACACCCCTGAGCTCAAAAGTTGCAGCGCTGTAAAGTGCCAGTGTAGCCATACCCTACTGCAAGAAGCAGGAGAAAACTTTCCAGGCAGCGAGGCCTGGGAGAGACTGACAGCAGACCCTTAGGGAGGAGAGATCTGTGCCCAGGGGAAACTGGGAGAAAGATTGTATACATTTGTGTATTGGTTTGAAAGATTTCGTATTGGATTACTGGGATAGAGACACTGAGCTAGGATTGGGGCCTGGACTTGAGGACTAAATAAATGGGATCACTCTTGAGGATTGTTGGAATAATTTGGTTAACTGATGTTTTGAAAGGGTCCCTGAAGAGAAAAGCTGACCACAGAGGCAGAGTGTCTTGTGCTACTTCTGTCCACAAGGGGGTGCTTGAGAGACAATAAGTAGCCATGCTGCTACATAATACATGCAGGGTGAGCCCATGGGCAGTGTGCAATGATGAGTAATTCCAGGACAGGCACTTTTTAAAAAATTAAGACATGTACAGGAAAAACACCTCCAAGCTGTTTTGCAGCATCTGCATAATGAGCTACTGGTTCCCACTCCTGTTCCTAGCGGACAAGAATTGCTCTCTTGCTGGCCATCTCACTGGGGAAGCCAAGGACCAAGTGGGTTAGGAGTTCACATCACCCTATCAGCTGTAGACATGATTTCTCTCCTGGTCACTACCGAGGCACTTGGGCAGGGCAGGAAGCTTGCTCAGTTGGTAATAGGTCTGTTGGATTTGATTGCATATAGAACCGTCAAACCAGCACCACCTCTCATGAGCACAAAGAGCCTGATGCACCATTGGCTGGCACCTTACGCAGCCCTTTACATATGTTGCCAGATGGAGGGATGGGTCCTTAGATGGTGTAAAATCATTTAGTATCACTTACTTCACTTTACAGTCCCATGCCCGTTTACACCAAATTGGGGATCTGGGCAAATGGCAGCATCTGGCCATTGCACAGGTGTAAATGAAAACATCAGGAACAAGGCAGTGGAGAATTGGGCTCTTTGGTTCTGATTCTCTTCTCACTACTGTAAATCAGAAGAGACTCCACTTATGTCAATGGAGTTACAACAGTGTGAAATCAGCATGAGAACACTAGGTCCTTAAGAGAATCATAGGAAGAATAGTTTAAAGCACTGGACTGGGCATCAAGAGACCTGCTTCAATTTCCATCTCAGCTGCAAGCATCCTGTGTGTCCTTGGTCAAATCACTTAATTTACCCTCTGCCTCTGTCCATATCCGTAAAATGCAGAGAGTACTTCCCTGTCTCAGAGGAGTGTTCAGCAGATAAAATCCATTGGTGGTTGCAAAGTGCTCAGTACCTACAGTGATGAGTGCCAGGTAAGTACCTTGATAGAAATAATCACTTAACGTTTCTTTCTTAAGGGAGGCCGGATTTTGTTCTGCAAGTGTAAGAGGAATGTTGGATGTTTGTAATATTTGCTGCAAGTTAGAAATTCATATTTGCTTGTTATGATAGCATGGAACTGGATGAATATTTTGATATGTCTGTGGCTATCAAAAGTGTTTCCACACATTAGCCTGTGCATTCCTCTTTGACTGGAAAGTGTCCTGAAATCTCAGTAGGACTCTCACAGGTGGGTAATGAACATTTGCTCTCCAGCAGAGTAAGTTTTCTCAACATTACCCTGATTACTAATGATTTTCTGGGGGTTGTATCTCAATAGCATATCTTACTTCTTGATAACCTGCCTATAGCAGAACTAGCAGACACAATTTAGATATGAACAATGGAGAGAGAAGCTGTGTAACACAAAAAAAATCCCTGCATCTTGGTTCGGGTTTTCATATTGAAAATCAACAGAACATCTCTGCTTGTTAGTGTCTCAGGGGCAGCCTGTAGGCTGATAGGCTTGCATGAGAGTATAGTAGCAGCTTGTGGGTTATAGCTATCAGTTTCATCAAGAGAGGGAAACAGAAATCCATTTAAGTGGGTGTAGAAGCCCAGAACAACTGTCCATTTGAGCTTCGTCCGCACTGAAGATGGGCTCACTTCACAGCAAGAGAGAACACTCTCTTACCCCGTTGACTAACATTATAAACTTACTTCCTGCTTGCAACAGCATGAATGTTATTTCCCTTTCTTCCTGGTAGGCAAAAGAGAAAGAAGGGAGGGGGAAAAAAATCCCACCTCAGTGAGGCTGGTTTGTTAAAGCTGGACCTTTTGCTTGCCGGCTGGTGCTGAAATGTGAAAAAACCTTTGTTCGCTCAGATGAGTTGCTTCTATTTCCTCATTTTAAAGATGATCTGTTTAGTTCAGGGAGGTAGTATGGCTTAATGGGCCACTTAGGAGCCCGGAGACCTGAGTTGTGTTGCTAGCTCTGTCGCTGACCTGCCAGGGACCTTCGACAAGTCTCTGTCCATCTCTGTTTCGCCTCCCACCCTTCATCTGTCTGATCTCTTCTGACTGTCAGGTCTTTGAGGGTAGGGGCTGTCTCAAATTCAGTGTTTGTGCAGCACCTTGCACAATGGATCTTCGATAGCTGTGGTACAAAAAATATAGCTGGAGACAGATGCTGTGCTTGGCGTGGGGTGAAGGAGCTTTTGTATCAATTTTGTGGCTCCCCAGCCCTCAGGGCAACTCTAAGCTAGGTGCAGTTGTCCAAATTCCTCCATGGGCTCCCTGTATCTAGTTACTGCGTTTGCTGTAACTAGGTTTGCTGGTGTGCCAAGTTCAAATCTACACAAGCTTAGCTCAGCCTTTCATCTCCGTGGAGGAGATGAGTTTAGTGGACGTGGACATGGGTAGGGGTGGTTCTTATAGGTAACGCCTTTAATAAACAAGATAACCTGTGACTGCTGTAGGCCAGATTGTGACAGGTAATGGTGTGGAGCTGGACCACCCCACGGGAGCACCAGGAGATGCTGTGCCACAGGGGGAGAGCCTGCCAGCTGCCCCACCCTTAAGCAAGAAGGTGAGGCCATGTTCTGGGCTGTGCTTTTGAGAATGCTCTGGAGAGGGCAGGGACCATAGCTGAGGCCGGCATCCTTGCCCACTTGCCCTTTGGGGCATTCACACAAGAGCCAGTGACAAGTTGACCCTTTGAATCCCATGTCACTTTTGTATATGAATAGAAGCTAAAGCTTCCCCTTCCCCATCCTTGCTGTACAATGGCTGAATCCTCCTCTCCACCCCAGGCATGGCTACATTTCAACGGCATTGTACAGTGTACATAGCTAGTGAAGTGCTTTGGGAACCATGGGAAGGAAGGGGGCTGTTTGCATCAGTGAATGATAACAGGGCCAGATCCCCATATGGTGTAAATCAGCATAGCTCCATTGATGCCAGTGGAATGACACCAATTTATGATCTAGTTGCTATTTCCTTTGGACCTCTCCAGTGGCGTAGCTGCAAGGATGAGTTCCACCGCACTAAACTGCATCTCCTTGATTATGCCCTTTTCCACTAAGGGTACAATCTAAGTTACTTTAAAAGTTAATCATTGTAAAATGATGTGTGATGGGTATTCACTGCATTAAAAATGACACCATTTCTTACAATAACAGGTATGGCTTCGGTATTAATATATCACAGCTAGAAAAGAGCAAGTTGAAACCCATTGTTACCAAATCCTCCATACTCACAACAGGAATATTGTTAACATGTGCAGCTATTATCCCTGGGCACAATGTAACAGGATATTAAAAATGTGAGGATACAGAGGATATTCTGAACTGGATAACAATCAGCCTTGTTAACAAGGAGACCGTGTTGAGAACCACAGCCTGTTCTTTGCCATTACAGCCAACACTCAGTTATGGAGAAACTCAGGTTTCAGATGAATGGGTATTGTAAGGAAATGTACAGAGAGTTTATTGCTTGGGGAATGTAGCCTATATGTTATTGTGGATGATAGTGTCCAGTGGGGCTCAGTAAAGATTGGAGGTGAGAGGTCAAAGAAGCAGCAGCGGAGTGGAGAAAATAAAAGAGCAGAACTGGAGTGTGTGGTTTTGTATTCTGAGAGTGGCCTTAGTGCCTCTCCAGCTAACATAAATAAGAATAACTTTTGGGACCTAGAAATAATGCCTCAAACAAACGCATAGAGGAACATCTGCTGACATTCTTGTAGTGATAGTAGGCTAAATAACCTCTACATTCCAGCTAAGAAAGTGCAGTCGAAAGGATAGGCGGCTCTGCTGCTGACTTGCGTTGTGTCCATGTGCAAGTTGCTTAGCTTCTCTGCACCTCACTTTCTCCATCTGTCAACTAAGGGTAGTGAGCCACACCTTTTGAAAGCACCTTGACCTCTCTGGATGGAGGAGAATGTTCCTTAGTAGCACTATTTTGCCTGCTTTATTACTGGAGTTTACATCTCGTGTTCAAACCTCTTGCAAAACATTCCCAGTTTCTTCATCAGAGTCCAGTCCCTACAGGATTTGGGCCCCCCCTGAACAGAGTCACTTGCATGCCTCCTGTCACAGCTTGCATTTATCGCCTCCACTTGAAAATGTCAATGTCTTTGCACTCCCTTCCCAGTTTGGGAGAGATTTACTTTCTCTGTGACAGTTGGGTTAGACCAGAAGAGCCCTTGATGGCGTAAGAAAAGTTCCTCAAGCTCAGCCAGCAGCACTGGGGTTAGTTAATGGGGAAAATCACTTGTGTGAGCTTCATCACCATGTAGTGTATACAGCAGATTGGATATTCAAAATGACTTCAATGAGAACAGAGTTGGGCCTATATACTGAGTGCTTTGGGAAATCCCCACCTACATGTATATACACCACACTCTTTGCTGGTCCCTGCCTCTCCCTTCTGCTTTTCATTTCAGTTTCTGAGCACTTTTCAAGATCCAACAGAAGAAAATTCTTCAAAGAGGTTCATGGAAGAGAGGTGTCTCCTGAGCTTAATTTGGAACCCACTCAATACTCGGCTGAGATCCTCTCTGCACCTTGCTCGTTTATTTTTCATGGGATCATTCAGGGTTACAAATTAGATGAACTGGTTTTTGCTTTGCTATTTTAAATATTTAATGTTGTGTATGTTTATTTCACCCTTGTCCTTCATTTCCCAGGGTTTCCATGGAGTCAGCTTTTGCTATAGTGGACTTTTTTTTCCATTCTGTCTCTCTCTCTTTCTCTTGTTAAGGATTGTGGGAGTATTTGAGAGGGAGGTGGAGAGTGGGTGTGCTTTGCTGTTCTTTTGGTGTTTCTGTTTTGGGGAAAGGGGTTTGGGGGGGTTGTTTCATTTTGTGGTTGCTATGAATTTAGTTTCAGGGTTTCTATACGTTTTTTTTGGGCAGGGTTTTTATGATGGTTGGGTTCTTTGGGCAGGCTTTTGTCTGCCCCCCTAGGCTGGGGTGGCCGGTCTGGGAGGACTAACAGCCCAGTTTGTTGCAGATTTGGTGGTTTAACCTGGGCCATGGGTTACAGATATTGCCTCCAGACTCTGTGGAGGGGTGTGTGTGGTCTAGCTGGGGGAAACGTGTCTGTGCAGTATGCCTCCCTCCTGAGCAAGGTTCTTGTGTTTGTTGTCACACCGAGCCTTATGGATCAGGTGGTTGTGCAGGGGGTCACTGAGCAGGGTGGCTTTGCTTCTGTTAAAGTCACTCTCTCTAATGTCCTTCCTTTTTTTAGGAAATGAGCAAGTTGGCTAGAGACCTGGCGAGTTATGGTTAGATCATTAGCCCTCCTTGGAGGATTTAGTTGCTCTGTAACATCCCTGAGGTTTGGCATGTCTTGTCCTTTCGCAGGCAGGTTTTTCTAACATCAAACAATGCTTTCAAGGTTCAGAAAGATTCCGCTCAGTATAGGTTTGGTGAGCGTGACTGTAGTGTGTCTTGTGACTTGGCCTGTTTTCGTGGTGGGAGTCTGACACATTTGGTCACTCAGTGCCCTGAGAGGAGGCAGGCTACCCCTCAGCGTGGTGACCCTGTGCCTGGAAAGGTGGGTGGTTCTGTGAGTGGAACACAGGATGGATTCCATTTACAGATTAGGGGAGATGGTTCTGTGGTTCTTGAATCAGTGGACTCTTGGCCTGAGTCTGATGGCGAAATGGAGACTGAACCTATTGCTATGGATTCCATGGCTTTGGCTGTGGATTCTGGCTTGCCAACAAAGCCCCTGAGTAAAAAACAGCAGTGTTTGGCAGAGGGGGCTCCACTTTCTGAGGGTGCCGCAAAGTGGATTAGTTCTGCCAGCACAGTCAGAGCACGTGGTTGAGGGTGCTGGAGTGGTGATTCTTTGGTTGGAGGTATGGGAACTTCTCAGGTATCAGTTTTGCCCCCTAAGTTCCAGCAGCCCTCTCCCTCCTGTCTCTGTGAAGTTCCTTTCCCCCTCTCCAAGGCTGGTAGTGACTGACGCTGTGTGGGGGACGAGGAACTCACAGATTCTTTGGGCCCTGAACTCTCTGAGGGGGGGATACACCTTGGATGCTGTTGGTAGCTTTCTGGAAGAGACTAAAGGGAAATGTGGGGGAGAGGCAGCAGACTGGATTCCTGACCTTAGTCTGCTTTTTCTGTCTGTTCAATACACTATGAATTGTGTCTCTGTGTCTAAGTTTAACAAACAGAAATAGGCTGAATTGAAAAGATTGATGACCAAAGGGCTGTCTCTGACCAGTCGTAATGGTGGGCATTAATGGATATAGGACATTTTGGTGTTTTTGTTTGAGGTTTTTTGTTTTGTTTTATTTCTATCTTATATTTTCTGATGAGTACTTTTGCATGTGGCTGTCTGAATGGGAACGTGTGTAAGGATGTTAAAAATATGGGTCTTTTTGAGTACCTGTACCTGTCTACTTGGGTGTATAGAGAGCCCATATAGGGTAAACACCTTTGGGATTCAGGTGTGTGGGGCACTCCACTCTACTCACCGAAGCTGTGTCTCACCATCTACACTGCTATTTATGCCTATGCTAACTGGGCGTGCAGCGTTTGCACTTCACAAGCTGACGTAAGGGGAGAAGTACCTTGAATGTCAGCACCCATTTGAGCAGGCTTCCTTAGCTTGCATTTATTGGGAGAAGAATGACACACTCCTGCTAGGGACTTGGGTGACTTTCTGCCCTCAATCCCCTCCAACTTTGCCAAGGGGGCTATTGTAGAGTTGAACTGGCTTCAAGGCACTGGGACTGGATGATATTTTGGGAGGGAGTTATGGAAGAGCTGGAGAGGAGGTTGCAGAGGCAGAAGTGGTATTCGCTGTGACTCTCTTTCCAAGAGTGGTGATAGTCATTAATAATTTAATTACCTCTGTGTTGTGGCATAAGTAGATGGTTTTGGAATATGCTTCACTCTTTTTAGAAATAACTCAGAAGGTTATTTTTGGACTTTTTACGGGATGGCCATCATTGGCTGAGGCAGAATATTTTGTATTTGTCTGTCTGTTGTGGAATGGGGTCAAGGTCTCATTGATCTTTTGAGCAGAATCACTACTTTTCTATTACAGGTTCTGCAGCAGTGGTTTTCTATGGATAAGCCTGTTCCTGAGAGGAAACTGGCCTTTGCTTTTCTTCACCAGGTACGGGGCTTGGGCTTTGATCAGGAACTTTGTTTGCTGGATCCTGGATGCCTCAATTTTGAAGTGTTACCTGTTTTGTTTTGTTTTTATCAAAGTCTTTTAAATGCTTGGAAATTTTTTTTAAGCTGAGGCTGCAGGCTAGGTGCCTGTAGTTCAGAAGACTGCTTGCTGGACTCCTGCTTTTTAACCCTGCTATGGGGATTCCTAACCTTGTTTCTACACGTCTAGTATCTTCTCTTATTCCAGCAGGTGCCAAGCTTGGTTTTTATTCCATTTGCTGGGATTCTTGGTTTTTATCCAAAGTGAAATCAGTCCCCCTAGAGGCAGTACTACCAGTCTGGATAGTTGCCTCCTGGAGCTATTCATCCTTGGTTATACTAATGTTTCTGTTTCTTTGCCTGTTGCTTCTGCCACAGATTAAGATTATGATAGGCCTGGCAGTTTGGTTACCTTCAGTGGCTCTTACGAATTTACTTTTAATGGCTTATGACATAAGTCATTGTATATACTTGTAAATAGTCATCATTTTTGGGCGCCTGTTGATTGTCCTGATTCAGTGTAGAGAAGACAGCTTCTGTTGGTGGTCTCCATCCACCCAGCTGGTGAACTATATACAAATCTCTGATTGCAAAGAGGATGGGTGATCACCAATGGAAAATTGCCATGAATTTGTTTGTGCATTGTTTGATGCTTAAGGTGTCTGTGGCATGTCGTGCCCTTTTTGTGATGCAGAGGAAACTGTTTTTCACCAGTTTCTTACTTGTTCCAGGTTCCAGCCATTATTTGTTTTACTTAAGAATATTTTTTTTTAGTTATTGTCCCTAGATATTTCTCATACTATATTTATTTTCATTATTAAGTAAAGGTTCACAAATGCGGTATGTGCGAAATTTAGTTTGGGTCAAGCAAAGATGGCCATTTTGAAAAGTAGACAGTGTACATTATTTGCTGTTGGGATTGCTGCTTTTCTTCATTTTTTAATGGTGTTATGCCTTCATTTGGAGTTTGGATAACATATTCGTATAGGATTTGGATCAATTTATTCAGTGGCGGTGTGATGGGGTGTGACTCAACACTGCAGCATCTCCTGCTGGTTGTCTCGGGAATTAGCTCTGCGCCCTCTTCTGGTCATGTCTCGCCCGCTGTCATCTCTGCTGTAGGACTCACATCACTCCAAGGAGTGCAGCATCCTCTTCAGGACACAGCCCTCCAACTGTGCCACACTCTGTGCCCGCACCTTCCAGGGGACCTAGAGTCCACTGTCCAGTCACTTCTTTCAGTGGCAACTGCAGCCAATTGTCTGGCCACTTCCTCAGTGGCAAGGAAGGTGGGAGGACTCTGGCCCACCCACTACTCAGGGACCCTGTAGATGGCTGTCACTGGCTGCATCTCCTCTAACTCCTCTGTATCTCCCTGGGCTACTTCCCCACAGCCCCAGCACTCTCTTTGCCCTTGCCTCAAAGCCTCAGCATGCTGGCCTTAGTGGTCAGCCAGGAGCCTTCTCTCGCTCCTCTGTTCATGGCCAGCCCTGCTCTGTCCAGGCTGCTAGCTTCATACTGGTTGCAAGTCAGCCAGTCCTCTCTCCTCGAGTTCCAGAGGGTATCTGAACCAGCTCTGGTCTGCAGCCTGTCTTATATGGGCCCTGATTGGCTGCTCCTTCCAGCCCCTCTCTGATTGGCTACCTCCTGCAGCTGCCCCATCACAGGCTGGCTGCTGGAAATCACTTTGTACTGCAAGGGATGGGCAATTTGTTTTTGAATTTAGATGTTTTTTCTTGTTTTTAATGTGTTTTATGTACTGATTTTATAAAAAATATTTTAAAAGCCAAAGTGTCTCTCTCAATATGTCTTTCTATATTCCTCTAATTTTCATCACCATTCATATGGGAGCTAGACTCCTATATGCCTTTGAGTATCTGGGCCCATTGCAATTAAACACTTCTAAATGCTGTTTTGGAATGACATGCCCTAGCAGCACCAAATCCCACTCAACATTAGAATAATAAGATTCTCTCCTGCTACTATGATCCTGTCCAAAGTCAAGCAATCTTCATTAAAATGATTCCAATCCACATTCACAGCTCACAAGGACTTGCTGTCTCTCTCTTCATCATCTCTTCAGATCATAAATAAATAGCAAACAGGGGTCTTTTGGGTCAAAACATTGTTTTGCTGCAAGAAGAGTGAATAATGTGCAGCCTTTTTATTTAAAGGGAAAAAAACAGATGCTAAATGTCTTAATGTTAAACACAGAAATGTGCTTTCCAGTTAAAATAAACAGGGAGCACACAATTTCACATATTCATTTGCTTCACAAGTCTAAAAATGTCCATCATTAAACAGTGTACAGAAAACCCAGCAATGGATAATGGCTGCAATAATATCATCATGGAGTTAAATATCTGTGGGACATCTGGAGAGCCAGAGTAATGGCTTATCAGCACTGAGGTACATGTGTGCTCGTGTGTGTTGTGATGTACAGATCCTGAGCTTGATTCTGCCCTCCTTTAGACTGATATAACTTCACTGAAGTCCACAAAGTTACACCTATGTAAAAACAGGCTTAAGTAAGGAAAGAATCAGGCTCATTGATATATATTACAAGAAATATAATTGTCTGGCACTAGCCCACAGTACATTGGGCTCATGGCTCTGCTTTATGGGTCAGATTCTGCTGCCTTGGAAATCAATGGCAAAACTCCTATTGGTTGGATCAAGCCCATTCTGACCTGAGTACGCTTTAGCAGGAGCAGGCAACCTATAGCACAGGTGCTGAAGGTGGCACGCGAGCTGATTTTCAGTGTCACTCACATTGCCCAGATCCTGGCCACCAGTCCGGGGGGCTCTGCATTTTAATTTAATTTTAAATGAAGCTTCTTAAACATTTGTAAAGCCTTATTTGCTTTACATACAACAATAGTTTAGTTATATATTATAGACTTATAGAAAGAGACCTTCTAAAAATGTTAAAATGTATTACTGGCACTTTAAACCTTAAATTAGAGTGAATAAATGAAGACTCAGCACACCACTTCTGAAAGGTTGCCGACCCCTGCTTTAGGGGGAGTGTTTTTGGATAGGGAAGAAGTCTGAAGTTTTAATTTGTGGGTTGAATGAAGTCTCCAGTAGGCGTAATCCTTCTTCTTGTTAAATCAGCTGTGTGACTAAAGGAGCTGGGCAATCTTGCCGGCTTCACTGGGAACCAGACACATTGTACTGAAACATTTCCATATGGCTCATTCCCAGCTCTCTGTTAAAATTTAGAACCACAAAAGTGTTTTCTGCAAGTGCTATTCATACCAACCATCGTAAACAATGTCAAGAGTGAGCAGGAAATATGAAAATCAAATAGCTGAGAAAAAACAGCCTTAGCCCAGTTAAATCATATGCCATACAGGGAAACAGTCAGGTCTGGTATATTTTTCTGAAGGTTGGAGAGATGAAGAAGAAGAAAGCTCTAATATTATTTTAACTTGAATCATCCATTTCTAGGCTTTGACTGGGTGTCATCACAGATGCTACTTTATCACCCCATAGCTCAGAACTCCCTTTACTTTTAGCCACAGTTTCAGCATTTGACTCAAGCTCCTGTTTTTCTGACAGTGAAGTTTCCAGTCTGTTCCAGTCTAATGGGAGTTCTGGTGGCAGGAAATCACATGTGAAGACAGCAGAACCAAAGAAGCCATTAGAACACACCAGGCCTTGTGTAATCTTCACTTGACCCCAGGCCTCCTGATCCCCAACTAATAGCAAAAGAGCCACACAAAGGAGATTGCAAAGTAAATTCCACGGGTTTATTTGTGGGAATGGTTTGAAGACCCCATAGAACCATCCCCGAATGCCCCCCCCCAACATGACATTATTCCACTTGCCAACTCCAAGTTAACCTCACCATCAGCCCAGGTGCTTCTTTCTCTTCTGCTCACCCCACACTAGAATGTCGATCTGCCTCTAGGTAAGTAAAAGAGAAAACGAATCCAAGTCCTATTGACTGACACTTTGGATCTAAAATGAGAAATCTGAGGTCAGCAATGCAGTGTCTAATAAAAAGCAATATCACCCGTCAGTTTCATAAAAAGAGCAGGAAAAATATCCCATCAGGCAAAAAAAAAAAATTGTCATCTAAAATAAATGCTCATCCTATCTATACAGACAAAATGATGGGCAATTGTTATATTTCTTCTTGCTGGAGCTGGATACCACAACATCAGTGACTGGTTATTTGTGACTCAGACAGAAAGGCCAGAAGGGAAGCTAGCACTGCAGAGAATGCCCAGACTTGCTCTGGGTACATTTTTGTTTTTCGCCAGATTCAGTGAAATGTGCAGGATAAAAAGTACATTTACAGAACCTAAGGCCTTCACTGTCTCAAGACATCTGATCTTTCTTGAGACCTGAAAGTGGTTCTATCCATTTCTATTTATTGCCCTTGTGAGCTTTGCTTGAGCCTCAGCAGATGGAAACACAAATGGGAGTGCCTTGTTTATTTGCGTTCTAAATGGCCATCTCACTTAATATTTCAGCTCTTCTTTGCTTCTCAGTTTGATGTACCATTGTAACGTTGTTGCAAGGAGAACAAATCTGGTTGGTGATGGGCAGCAACGAGCCTTGTAGCTCTGGGTTGCAGGTTTAGATACTAGAATCTTTTCCATCTGAGGACTGTGCTGGAGCCCAGGTCAAATGGGCTTGGTGATCTCCATCCATCCATTAATACTAAGTAGCATCTACAGTAGGAAGTGGTTTCCATCTATAGATGATACAGCACTTTACAAATTATTATTATTCCCTTATTACAGAATGGGGAAACTGACGCACAGATTGGTGACATGCCCAAGGTCATACAGTGAGACAGGCACTAAGCTGAGGCTAGTACCCAGATCTTCTCACTCTTAATCCAATGCTCTGTCTGCCAGACCACACCGCTGAAATCATTCCCTAAGAGGAGGCGTATCACCTTCATAGCGTCAGAAAGGAGAAGGACTGAATGGAGAGGAGATCCAGTGGTCTTCTTATCTTTGGAGGGGATTATTCAGTCTGGGGCAAGTCTGAATCACATTGGCAGGGCTGCGTTGTGGACTCTGGACTGCCCTTCTTGCCTCTATTCTGTGTATGGTCAAAGGACTTCAGTCCCCAGTGCAGTCCCCCAAAGGAAAGGCCTGGAGGCACATTTGATTTTTAAATGTTTTAATCTGGCATCAATAAATCCTATTACCTAAATCTCTCTCTACACACCACACTTTCCTCTCCTGAAAGGCTGGTGTCATGAGATATCCCCTCCATACTGCTGAGCAAGATTTTGGAACAACCAAATAAGAGCTTTCCACCACAAAATTCAGCCCAGGATTTACCTGAAGCCCAGTGCATTATGTGAGAGGCATTTGGGAGCTCAGTCAATGCTGATGCAATGCAGACAGAATTAAAAAAAAGAAAAAAAAGTCCAGCTTTGCCCTTTGCTCTGGATTCTCAGGGCCTTGATTTATGAAGCTCTCATCAGCCAGAAGCACAATAAAATGCCATTGATGGACTTTGTCTTGTGTGAATAGGGAGAACTCTCTAAAGCCAAATGCTTTGCCTCCCAGCCTCTCAATACTGCAAAGGTTGTCAGTTCCAAACCCAGTGATGCAACAGGAAGTTGGTCAGTGGATGGTCCCTAAGGTAAATTGATCCAATACTATTTGAAACCTCATTTTAAAGTGAAACCTAGAAAAATACATGCTGGAAGTACCAGAAGACAGTAAATCGTGGCGAGTGGGTGTCAGCAACTCTTCCTGGGATACGTTCTCCAGCAATTGTGTTGTATTTATTGCTCTTCTAGGGCCTGATCCAAAGCCCATTGAAGTCAATGGGAGCCATTCCACTGACTGTGAGGAGCTTTAGATCAGACCCCTAATGTGGCCATAACCACAGTGTGTATTAATCTTATCCAGGCTGCAGCATTGTGCACGAGCTGCAGTGCATTCGTGTTCTTTGAAGTATAGGAAACTTGCACACAGCTGGACTGTGTGTTTTCTAGTTCATTGCAACTCCCTGATAGTTAGGATTTGGCTTATAAATAGGTTCTGCTTTTTTTTTTTTCCTTTACAGAAGTTCACTAAGGCTATAACATATTGAAAGGCTAAAAAGAACCACAGCTTTGGGGAAGGTTGTTAAGGCATTTGTAAGATGCTAGGCAATGCATCAGTGAGAGCAAAACCCACATTAAGGGGCACAGTACCTGGGAAGAGTTGTTGAAAGTCACTTATGTCACAGGATTACTTCTCAAAGTAAGTTGCCTGGCACGGGCACGGGGAGAGACATTTGGAACATGAATGCCATGGGAAGGTTCTAAATATATTCATAGCTGTCTCACCCTCAGGGTTTAGGTTTTGCTCCAAAGCCAGTTTCAGAGTGTCATTTCAGATGAAAGCTTTTACTCACTCTGTAATGCATTGTGATATCCAGCAGGTAGAACTCATTGAAGGAAATTGCTTCCTGCAATGATATATGATTCATTCAGTCACATCTCTGAGCTATTTAGGGGAAATTATCCATGGGATTGTATCATTAGTTTAAAAGCGGCTGCAATTGTTTTTCTGCCAGGATAATTTTAAGTCATGCACGAGTATTAGTTGGAAAAACATATTTGAAAAGGTGCCTAACTCTTTCCATATTGCTCAAATTGGGATTTCAAGCAATATATTCCTCTTTATTGGTAACCAAATCCATGGATGAGATTGTGAGCAGAGCCACCTCTCTGCAAGCTGGCTAGCAGGTATTGTTCTGACTGTAGCTGATTAGACATCCAACCTGCAAAAGCAGATACCTTAGCCATTGGCCTCGTTTGTCCTTGGTGCAGTAAATGGTGTATTGTTAGGACATAAACACAATGAACAGCAACTAGAGAACTCTCCATCCAGAAAGTCTCTACATTTATTAAACTCCCCACTGCAACAGATCCTCGTCCTCTGTTGGAACTGAGGACCATAAACTCTATAACCACTCCAGATCTCCTTTCCTTATCATAAAATATTAAAACTTAAATTATAAACCAATGTATATACACAAAATCGTTAAAATAAATGTCTAATTCCCTAAAACTGTTTGCACTATTATGGCCCTATGAAGGGAAACCTCATTGCCAGTGTCCCTAGTGGCCAGGCAGAGGCACTGCAGGTTGTCTTTCTTTTGGACATCTCCATTTTTCTCTATAGATCCACCCTGTGGTGGTCTGTCCCTTTTATGTGACTCAGCCTTCCAGCCAGATCAAGTCCAATAATGAGGAAATCTTCAGATGCTCGAGGGGTCCAGGGTCTTTCTCCTTAGGTCAGGGACTTACGGTCTGGACCCTTGTGCATTCGGGACCTTTCCCTATTCAGTTCCCCACTAATAGGCTTCTATCATTGTCCCCTCTTTGGGGGTTTGGTAGGGGACCTCCCTGTTCACCAGGCTCTGATCTAGGGCTCAGTGCTGGGAAACTAAATTCTGCACCTTGAGGTGCAAAGCAGCTGCCTCCCTGGATCACTTGGTACCAGAGTCCCTGTGACACCGGCAGACCAGGTGCCAGCTCAGGCCAAAGCCCCAGGCCAATTCACTTGTCTGTCAGTATAAATCAAAGTGATTGTTGAATGCATAAGAATGTATTTGGTGTTTAAACTTCATGAAAACGAATGAGCTCTAACCTGCATTGTTTTCATTTATCTGTAACCCGTTATAATATAGTAGCAAACATTTACATTGTGCATACCCGTGTAACTAAATAACCCATCAAATGAGAAAGAAGCCTGTGGAATGCAGCTGAACAGAAAAGTGCTAATTTCAAAGCGAATGGTCATTGTGTGTGATGAGCAGAGGTCAAAAACTCAAAATGCATTCCTTACTCACCGTCATCAAAGGAAAAGCCTGCGTGGGTAGTGACACTCTCAACTTGTTTTCTGTGAGAAGAAGCTATAAGTACGGTTTCAAGGAAAGATCCTGCATCTCTGGACTGTTTGGACTCTTACAGGGAAGTGTACCAGATGCAAAGTGGAGATCCCCCAAGGACAATCTCGGTACCCTGAAACTGGCAGTTTATTGCATCACCGCCACCATTTAGAATGATGAACTGTGACTCACCTGTGCATATATTTTACTTGCTTTAACCTCTCAATAAATGACTTTCCTTTCTTAGCTAATAAACCCTCATTTAGTTTACTTTAGAATTAGCTGCCAGCATTGTCTCTGGTGTGAGATTTAGAGTACCAATTGATCTGAGGCAAGTGTCTGGTCTCTTGGGACTCGGAGCAACCTGATGTGGTGTGATTTTTGGTTAAGTGACCTTTTATCACAAACTCCAATTTGTCTGGGTGGCAAGATAGACTGGAGAGTCTAAGGGGGCTGTCTGTGACTCCATGGTAAGAATGGGAGAGTGATCCAGGAGTTCACAGTTGTTACTGGGTTGGTGAAATCTAATTACAGAACACACCACCAGTCTGGGGTGTGTGACGGGGTGGACTAAGCTCAGAGGCCCTTGCTGGATGCCTTTGGGATCTGCTAAATCCTTCAAGTGGCCTAGAGAGACTGCGGAAGGCTAGCTAATCAGAGAGGCTTCAGGGAGCAGCCATTCAGAGCCCAGGAGGACCATATGAAAAGGAACTACAGAGCCACAGACAGTTCCTTGCTGGAGTCAGAGGAGTGCAGATGGTGCCCCTGGCTGGCCAAAGGGAACTGCAGCTCTGCGGACATCTCAGTGCTGGCAAGCACTGGGAGAGCAGGAAAGAGATCCTGGATGGCTGCTGGGCCTGAACACAGAAAGGCCCTGAGCTAAGGGTAAAGCATCGGTGAAGGCCGGGGCCGTGGGGAAGTGGCCCGGGGAACTGAAAGCAGTTTTGCTAAAGGGACATGGCAGCCAGGGCCAGCTCCAGGCACCAGCTCAACAAGCAGGTGCTTGGGGTGGCCAAGGGGAAGGGGAGGCAAGTCGGGCTTTTTGGTGGCAAGTCGGTGACGGGTCCCTCGGTCCCTCTCGGAGGGAAGGACCTGCCGCCGAATTGCCGCTGAAGAAGAAAGCGGCGCAGTGAAGCTGCTGCCGATCGCGATCGCGGCTTTTTTTTTCTTCTGCTGCTTGGGGCAGCAAAAACCCTGGAGCCGGCCCTGTTGGCAGTGCGTGGCTGCTATTCTTAGGGTCCGTGGGTTGGGACCTGGAGTAGTGGGAGGGCCTGGGTTCCCCGTTAGTCCACTGGGGAAATGGCCTAGAATTGGACAGTGATAACTCCCCAGCACTGTTAAGAGACCCAGCTGGAGAGCTGGGACCAGAACAGACCAAGAGGGCAAAATCATTGCCTCCGGGGGGAAGTCCTGTGGGTAAGGCCTGATTCCAGTGCTGGGACTGTTTAAAGACTGAAGACACACGCAACCAGAAGGGGTGCTTATGAGAGACGGGTGTTCTGTTTTCTAACAGTTTGCCCTGAGATGGGCACTCACAGTCGTGAACCACTTCAGACAGTGTGAGCATAGGGTAAATTAAAAAACCGAACACAAAATAAGCTTTTTATTTTTCAGAAACAATCACCAGTCCCTCCTTTGCATGTTCTGTCAGGTCAACATTGCCAGGCCTCCGGCAACAAGAATTCCTGGGGTGCTCCTTCAAAAGAGCTCAGAGCAAAGGTCTGCTCCCTTCCACTGTCTGCTTTCTCTTTTAAGCTCCACTTCCGGATTGTGCAGTTCTTGCAGGTGTGGCAGGATGGGGCTGCTGGACCCTGAGTGGCTCCTTAACCCTTTCTTCTCCAGTATGGTGTTCGTATACCCCAATACAGTCTCCTTATCAACTGCATTTAAATAGTCCTGAGCAGTATTTGAAAGACCAAATCTTTGAGGGGGTCTGATCAAGCTTCCAGGCCATGTTCTCACTTCTGTTGAATTTGTGCATGAAATTCCCTGTGAAGGAGGCTCGCTTCCTGACCAAGTATTTGCAGATCCCAGATCTTCTCTTCCTTGTGTTGGAAATATTGAAGATGAACCCTATTCCTCCAGTGGAGTCCTTCTGGAGTCCCCGCTCGCTGGGGTGTGGGAGTTTCTGCTACCTTTTGAACAGTTCCAAATGTCTACGCGCTTTTGAGCGAAACATTGTTCCCTAGTCTCAGTTCAGGGAGTGCTCTTGTCTTATGCTGAACATTGACATTTTGTTGCTGCTGAATTTTTATTTTGGTGTCCTGTTTTCAAAATTCCTTCAAATCAGACTACTTAGGTTTAAACTCCATTGGTGCCGCAGGTAAAGGCATCCTTAATTGCCTTCCCATCTGAAGGTCTGTTGGAGACAGTCCAGATGCAAGTGGTGTTGACTGATATGCCAGGAACTGACTGATTTTTTGCAGAATTTTTTAAAATGTCTGCACTGCTTGCTCCATCTTCCTGTTGTGCTGGGGGTAAAGTGGACTACTAGTCCGGTGTTCAAAATCAAAGTCCTGTGCAAATGCTAGGAATGTTTCAGCAGTAATTTAGGTCCATTATCAGATATAATGACTTCAGGAACTCCATTACTGAAAATATTGACTTTAGTTTCTGGATGACCCATTCCAATGAAATCTGTGTAAGTATAACCAAGTCATTATATCCAGAGAAGTAATCAACTACAATAATGTATGTGTGTCCTTCCCAGAAAAACAAATCTGTGGTTACGTGCTGCCAGCATCTGGCAGGTGGCTTTGTAGAGAGTAATGTTTCTGGTGACTTCCCCACCACTCCTTGTTACATATTTTTAGGCTTGGAAGGATTAGATTTTTAATTGATACATGTCAGTAAACATCAGTTTCACTGTACACACACAAACTGATGACAAAATATTTCCACGGATAACAATCAAAATGTAGATAGGCAAAGTAAGAAAAATCCGCTTGAGAACTTATTAGAGTTTGACTTAAGGATACTTATTTTGTATATTTAATTGTTTTAAAACTTTAACATTTTGAATCTCAATGCCCGTCCTTAACTAATTATTGTCTGCCTCCTAAAATCCCACAACTGAAAATGTAAATTGATAAAAATAGAAAAAAATGCTTAAATATCAATATTATCTGTCAAAATAATTTTTAAAGAAATTGAATTTTGCCAAAACTACATATCTTGTTGCCCCCTACTAAGGTCTATATTTGCCCCCTGAGACTGGGCCACCATATGGATAGTTGGGCTCATGCCCTGCACTTGTTTATATCTTGGTGTCCTTTGTGGGTTTTGGAGAAATATCTCTTTCTGAAGCATTATAGGGACAAGAATGTGCTGTCCTTTCAAAATCCGGCAATTAGCCATGTGAAGGTTTTCAGGCCTGCCAATGTGGTAGTACATCTGTTGGAAGTTGGCTGTTTTGACCTCACCCTGTTTGTCAGAGTTGAGTCAGTTTCTGGCAAGTCTCATTCAACTCTTAATTTGTTGAAGTCTGGTGGCAGATGCTGGAATTGCTGCCAGAACAAGATCAATATGGACTGTGACATCTTTTTCTCCAAAGCCTTTTTTATTTTGCTGGTGGCTGCTCAGTTGGGGATCTAAGTAGGAAAGGGATTGGCAACCTTTGGCATGGGCTGGTTTGTTTACCTGCCACGTCCGCAGGTTCAGCCAATCACAGCTCCCACTGGCCGTGGTTTACCACTCCAGGCCAAAGGGGGTTTTGGGAAGCCGCACAGGCCAAGGGATGTGCTGGCCGTCCTTCCTGCAGCCCCCATTGGCCTGGAGCGGCGAACCGTGGCCAGGGAGAGCTGCGATCGGCCAAACCTGTGAACGCGGCAGGTAAACAAACCAGCCTGGCCCGTCAGGGGGCTTATCCTGGTGGGCTGCGTGCCAAAGGTTACCGATCCCTGAAGTAGAATATCTGCTGCTGTGAGTACTTTTCCTGGTACATATTCAATGTTGAAAGAAATTGCATCAGCTCTAGTCAGAAACTTAGAATCCCAGGTAGAGGGTCGCCTACTGCAGTGGTTCTCAAACTTTATTTTTCACGGACCTCTTGAAAATTGCTGAGGCTCTCGGTGGACCACTTAATGATCTTTCCAAATGTTGTTTGTACCGTTAGCTAATTATTGTAAAGCGCTTTGGATAAAAATGCTATATTAAAAAAAACTTAATAATTAACTTCTTCTACAAAGAAAACCACTCATCTCATATTTTCATATCAGTAGTCTTATCTTTCTACTGCAATGGATGTGCCATCTCTCCTCCGCTGTGGCAGCCCCCGAGCTGGGGCTAGGAAGGAGGGGAGGTCTCTCTCTCTCTCCCCCACCACCACAGCAGCCCTGTGAAGGAGGGCCATCTCTCCCCAGCAGCCATAGCCTTGGAGCTAGGGAAAGTTGCTTCTTTCTCTGGCTGCTGCAGCCCTGAACGTCCCAGATTCCCTCCACTCTTTCTTCTCACCCCAATGGCCCCTCCCACCTACTCCTTATTCCCCACAAGGCCATCACTTCACCTTACATGTGCATCTTCTCCAGGGTCCAGGCACCTAATTAGTGAAGCCACAATTGCATGGCTCCTCTAATTAGGTGGGTAGCCCTTCATTAGAGTGACCAGACAGCAAATGTGAAAAATCGGGATGGGATGGGGTAATAGGAGCCTATATAAGAAAAAGACCGAAAAATCCAGACATCTGGTCACCCTACCTTTCATTGTCTCATGTGTGGCCACCCAGGTGTGCACCTTAGAGGGAGCTATCCGCGGGCCACCTGGATGGGTTCGTGGACCACAGTTTTTGAATCTCTGGTTTAGTGGTTTTGAACCCAGTAAGTCTGTTTCTGAGTTAAAATTCAAGCCAAACAGGTATGTATTGAGCCATTCAGCGGCCCAAATGACTGCTGGAACTTCCTTTTTGATGTGAACATATCTCTAGGTCTTTTTGATATGACCGCAACAGGTCTCTGGTCTCCTTCTGGCTGCTTTTGTGTAAGTACTTCTCCAAAACCATATGAAGATGAATCACTACTGTTGTTGGATAGTTCACCCAATATTGTGTCAAAACAGGTGGGGATGTCAGTAGTTTTTATAGTTTATTAAATGTGATGTGTTTTGTATGCTTCCATAGATCCATATATTGTGACCATTCAGGAGATCTTTTAAAGGATTTGTCAGATTTGGTAAGAATTTCCCAAAATGATTTGTCATGCTCATTAATCTTCTTACAGCAGAAACATCTCTGGATTCAGGTAAGACAAGTATGCCTTCAGTTCATCTGAGTCTGGCTGAATTCCCTGCTTGCTAATAATGTGTCCTACAAATTTGATCTGCTCTATTCCAAATTCACATTTCTCATTCAGAGTAAGTTGGCTTGTTGGAAGCGTCTCAAAATGGCATGTAGTCACTTATCATGTTCATTTTTTATCTCTACCATATACCTACTCATCATCTGCATGGCAAAGGATGCCAGGCAAAACCGACATGATCTGGGAGATTCTATTCTGGAAATGTTCTCATGCTGAAGGTATGCCAAATGAAAGATGATTGAAACAGTACCTTCCAAATGGGATGATAAATATAGGTATCGGTACAGAGTCTTTAGCAAGAAGGATTTGCCAGAGGCCTGGAGTAGGATCTAACTTTGAGAAGAGTTAGCTGTCTGATAACTGCGCAGACATCTAGTCAATTGCAGGAAGCATGTATCTTTCTCTGTAAGTCGTTTTATTAAGGTGTGTAAAGTTGGCAAGAATCCAGATTTTTGCCATTGGGCTTTGGAATTGCAACCATACCCATACACCCACCCAGTAGGTTCTTCTATCTGGAAAATAACCCTCAGATCTTCCATTCTCTTTAATTAATCTTTGACTTTCCCTAGCAAGGGGATAAAGGTGTATTGAGGAGTTCTGAGAGCAAAGGGAGTCACTGATGGCATCAGTTTTATATTGTACTGCCTTGACAGGTTTCGTAGCCCTGTGAAGATGTGTGGAAACCTCTCCTGTATACTTTAATTTTTGCTGTTACTTCATTGCAGTTTTGATGCTAGGTATTGCTGGCAACCCTAGGAGAGGAATTGTCAGTCCATATCTTACATATATTATTTCTTGAAGAGCTTTCCATCCTTCCTCCAATTTCTAGGGAACTGTCCCCAGACATCTAATATATTGCTATTAGCCCCATGAAGAATCTTATTTTGTATTTGCAGATCTCCATCCCAGGATTAATTATAATCTTTTCTTGCAATGGTATGACTGCTGCCCCCATATCAATTTTAAATTTAAGATTGTGACTGTTTTAGATCCAGGCTTGTGGATCAAGGTGTTGTCTGTTCTACTGAGGGTACTGTCCCTAGACGCATGGACTCATCTGATAACACTCCATCTTGGATTGTTTCCATCACTCTTGGTGACATGCTTGCTATTGCAAAATGTCCCATTTTTGTGATCGCCTCCTACATTCCTTAGCTGGACATTTCTGCCAGCTGTTGGTTGGTACCTTGCCACATCTTCCACAGCTTTCCCAAGCTTTCCTTCTGTTAAGGTTCTTTGGTCTCCCACTCTCTAGTTGTACACTGTTATGTTGTAAATATGGTCGTATTGGGTCTTTTCTTTTTACTGTGTAAATATTGTCTGATGCAGTCTCCCATATGCTGCTAGCATGGAAGTTCTTTTGGTGTTTCTTTATGGTTTCTTGCATTCCCACTTTTGCTATAGCTTTTGCTAATGTGAGAGCTGGGCCTAACTGAAGTTGTGCTGATAAATTGGTGTGACTTATACTAACAACTATCCCATCTTTTACTAGTTCTTCTTCAATATTTGCAATATTCAGCAAGACTATGAATTGCAGTAATAAAAATCAGCTGTTTCCCTTGTTCCTGTCCCCTCCTATTAAATGTCACATATAATATTCTGTCTGACTACAAAATAGACACGAAAAGTCTCTTCTGCTTTGGAATTTGCTTTCTTTTCTTTATTAGGGAGGAGCAGGGCACATATGATATCCTCATCAGCATCACCCATGGCAAATATTAATGCATTTACCTGGTGTTCTTATTCTTTTTATGTTAAACCAGAAACCACCTGGAATCACTCAATTTCCTGGATCCAACAAGGCCGGCTACCTGCATTGCCAAAATCAAACTTCTCTAGCAAAGCTATTTGTGGTATGGTCTCCATTTCTGCACTGAGCCAGGGTTCTACCACGTTCTGCTGTAGCTTTCATAGGTCTCCTCCCTGACTTTTCACTTTCGCTGCTCACTCACCTTTCTGGCAGATGAGTGGGAGGTCTCTGAACTTTCCTTTACTCCTTCTTCTGAGAGAGGGATTCACTCACTTGTGATGCCAGGTAGCATGAGGATGTAAACACAGAGCCATGCTTTAAGCAGTGACTAGAGAACTTTCTAATCAGGAAGTTCCTACATTTATTAAATGCCCTGCTGCAATACATTCTGGTCCTCTCTGGTAGCTGTGGCTTTGGAAAATTCCAACCTGAATCTTGTTGTATCTAAGGGGAAAATCCATGAAATAACAAAGTGCTAGAAATTGAAAGGTCTCTGTTGATAACACCCTGACAGGTAATCTTAAAACTGAGGAGATCTCATTCAGTCAGAAATCTCAAGGGCTAAGGGGAACTCAGAGAGGAAATTAAGCCAGAAGAAGAATACTGCAAACTGGAAATTGTGAGCATGAGATAAGAACATTAGAACATAAGAGATATGGGAGCTTGTGGAAATATCTACATGGAGATCAAATTAAACCTCTTGTTCTTATGGAAACCTCTAGCCACTTAGGGAGTGCCTAGATAAGGTCACCATGGTAAATATAAAGGAGTAACGTCTAGATTAGAACAAGGAAGTGGCAGTTAGAGAGGAAGGCTGTTCCAGTATTTAGGGCACTAGCTTAGACCCTGGTTCAAGTCCTTTCTCTGCCATAGACTTCCTGTACAATGTTGGGTGACTCACACAGCGTCTCTGTGTTCAAGTTCCCTATCTGTAAAACAGGGGTGATAGCACTGCCCTACCTCACAGGGGTGTAGTGAAGATACATACATAAAACTTAGGGTGCTCAGAAACTATCATCATATAGTACCTTAGATGGCTAGTTGGGATTTATTTCCAGTTTTGTCACTATCCAACTCACTGGTTCACAGCTCAGATCATTGTCAGTGTCTGAACGCACAGAATGGGGCATAAGGGGATCTTGCTTCTGTTTCCAGCTCTGACCCAGACTTTCTCTGTGATCTTGCACAAGGCGCTTAATCTCGGTTTCCCCTTTGAAAGAGTGGGGTGTTACTATTGCAGCAAAAGACCCAAGGATCATGGGATTTGGGCCTCATGGTGCTAGACACTATGCAAACAAGTAACACAAAGACAGTCCCGGCCTTGGAAAGTTTGCAGTCTAGGATTTTGACAATACGAAATAGGTAAATACACAGACAAAGGTGTTTGTGTGGTGGGGATAAAAATAAAGACAGGTGCATATGCATAAATTAGCAATCACAGTGATCTCAAGAATTGTAGTTGCCATCAATTTAACAAAGCTCGTATGGTTGTGTTTGTAAGCATCATGGTAAAGGGAGGTTTTAAAGAGGGATCTAACTAGCTAAGTACCCATCGCCATGGTATCTGGGCATTCCCATTGTAGCTTGACTTCATGTGCTTGCCTCTGTGTCTGGCAAATACCTCATGGCAGCCTGTACAGAATTATGTAAGCAGAGAGACTTCCAAGATTTCAGGCTCGGATTCTTTCTTTGTATTAGAACAGAACATTAGAACTTCCATTACAAATTGAACTAATTGGAATGATACAACATGGTGTGATGTACGTCCACTTAGCAAGAAGCCACTTCTTCAGAAACCTCATTCTTGTATTTGTCATTAAATGAGTGATAGCTCAGTGGCTTGAGCATGGGCCTGCTAAACCCAGGATTGTAAATTCAACCCTTGAGGGGGCTGTTTGGGAATTTAGTTGGGGATTGGTCCTGTGTTGATCAGGGGGTTGGACTAGCTGAGGTCCCTGACGGTCTATGATTTGGGGAGAGGGATAGCTCAGTGGTTTAAGCATGGCCTGCTAAACCCAGGGTTATGAGCTCAATCCCTGAGGGTGCCATTTGAGGAACTGGGGTAAAAATCTGTCTGGGGATTGGTCTTGCTTCGAGCAGGGGAGTAAACTAGATGACTTCCTGAGGTCCCTTCCAACCTTGATAATCTATGTATGGCACAGCTTTCAAGGTTTGGTTGTGTTCTCTCAGGTGCTAACAGCCTGTAAGTAAGATACTGTAATGCACTACTAGAGAACTGAAGAGTTTTGGGTACCAAAGCCCTTTAGTAGAGCAGAAAAACTAATATGGTGAATCTGGGAGACAAATACTTAAAAGTGTGACTGACTTATCTACGAGGGGCCTTTTCTTGTCCTTTATTATCTTTACAGCAAACTGTGCTTGGTGCTTTACAGAAACAAATAGAAATGCATGGTCCCTGCCATGAAGACTGAGGTAGCAAGTAATATGCTCCAGCGCAACCCAGCAGAGCACATCTGATCATATTTTGAACTTGTCTGCAATCTACTGTGTATAGTTCCTTGAGTGGGTGGAGCTTACTTTGTGGATGGAGCTTGGAAGAGTGCCAGTAACATTTCCCCCTAGTTCAATCCTGAGCAGAATTAGAGGATGTAGCAGAGTTGTTAAGCATAGAGCAAGCTGATTACCTGGATTGCAGCAATTGTTGACATTAATCAAGGAAATATTGACCAAATGATTCTAAACCTCTGTATGTATACAACTCCTGATCCCAGACCATTAAAACAGTGGAAGTGTACAGAGACAGTCAGTTCTCCTCAATAACACCAAAGTTTGCTTCAAACGAGGGATGGCACTTAACCAAAATCCTGGATCTGAACAACCCTGAACCATGGAGAAGTTGGGTTATGGATCTTTAAAGCAAGAGGGACCAGCTCTAATGGACCATCCCAACCCCTTGGATTCCAACCCCATGTTGCCTTTGAGGGGAAAAAACTTCAGGGAGGAGCCAGCCAGAGACTCCAGCTGATAGGAGCAGAAGCAGCCAAAGCAGGAATCATCAGATAGTCAGAGAACGTCTACAGCTGTGACTAGACTTTCTCGCCCTGAGATGATTGACTGTTTCTCTAACTCTCTCCCTTCCCTTTCCTCTCATTGTCTTCATCCCTGTTCATCCCCGGCCCTGCCTCTCACTGCCTTTCCCTTCCCTTTTTTTTCCATTTAGCTGATCCCCTCCAAAGTCAACTCCCAAATCATGGAAATATGATCACATTGCTCACTCTGTTTATGTGTTTTACTCCTTCTCCCACCATGCATCTCTCTTGTCTACACTGTATGCTGTTTGGGACAGAGATGGTCTAATACTCTGTGTTCGTGCATTCCTAGTACGGTGGGGTCCCATTCTTGGTTGGGCTTTAGACACTACTGAACTAAACATGATTAATAATAATGATAGTTGGGTCTGGTTACATTGGCCTGTTAAGGCTGCCCAGCACTTCCCGTCATAAGACTCTGTTATCAGTTGCTTTTAACTTTACCAGACAAACCACTTAGGCTGATATTTTCTGTGCCATGTGTCTGCCTTAGGCTGAATTGTTTTGGAAAATTTCAGCTAAAATGGTGTGACTGTTTCTGAGAATGAGGTCAGGGGAAAATATTTTTTCGTTGTTAAAAAAATTCCAGTGACTTTTTCTTTGGAAAGCTCTAGCGCCTCTACGCTTTGGAATAAGGAATAAAGTGACCTTTGTATCATGCATGGTCCTTTTGCCTTCCTCGTGGAAATCTGCCCCCAACTGGGCCAAGTTACAAGCTTTTAAAAAAAATCTCAGTTTACACATATTCAGTAGAGATTTGCTAGAGTCCAACAGGTAAAACCTCCGAAGATTCCATCCTCTCTGAGCATCCTTGAGCCTCTGACCCGGCTGCACGTGCTCCATCCACACAGCTCCTACATGTAACTGGACTGTGCATGCACCATTCCCAGAGTGACTGAGTGCGCTCTCTCCAGCATCGGGCTATGTGGCAAAGCCGGATGTTCCCTGGTATTGTTGCTCCAGCCTGTGGTGGAGCCAAGGCCTGGGTCCAAGAGCAGGGAGACTGTCTCTTCTGTACTCTCAGTGACATTCCTCCTGCAGGCACCTAAACAGCATGGAGGTGGAATCAGGAGGGGAAAGAACCAGATCTAGGGCATTGCAGGAGCATTTAGGGGAGCAGACTAGGACAAGGAGTCTTGGAGGTAGAGACTGGGGCTAGAACTGACGGCGCAAGGAGACTAAGTCTGGGAGTGGGGGAGGGAAGCAGTGCATTTTAAATGCAGCTTATTGAATGTCAGGCTTGGCAGAATTCAATTGTTGTTTTTTAATTGTTTTGATGGAGATTATTAATGTTTATTTTTAAGCTCTTTTCAATTTTTATCCATTTCAGTTTTCTGTTCTGTGAAATTATGGGGGTTTCAGCATTTACATTTTTTTTAAATCAATTTAAATGTCCACAGTTATGGGAAGTTATAGGGGCCTGACAAGGGAGGAGGTCAAAAAATAATTATTTAATGACAGACATTGATATTCAAAAAGTTAAAGCTTTACAATCGTTAATATACAATAATAAATAAATGTCAATTGCCCCGTTCGCAGGTAAACACACTGGCCCGGCCTGCCCGGGGCTTTCCCTGCACAAGCGGCAACCCCTGTTTGAGAAACCCTGACATAGCAAAATATACAAAGTAAACAGCCTTAAATCAAACTACGTTCTCAAGCATCTTTTTTTTCTTACTTTGCCTGTCTGTATATTTTGATTATTGTCAATGGAAGCATTTTTTCATTATTTGTGTGTGTGTGTGTGTGCGGTAAAATCAACGTTTACCGACATTTAACGATTAAATCTAATCCTTCCCAAGCCTACATATATTTAAATGCCCAATAATGTTGTGATTTCTCTGTTGCCTGAATGGGGAGAGGTCCTGTGGAAAAAATAGTATGTGATCATGTAGTTAAAGACTGTAGCATAATGCATAGACACCAGGGCGCTGAATTGAGGTTGCATGGGCAACCTGAATTCTCGCATTTCCGAATATATTTTTAGTGCATGACTTAGTAATCTTAATGTTCTTTTACTGTTGCTTTTTGTGTGCAATAAGAGAAATACAGAAGCGTCTATAGGGAAATCACTAGGGTATATACATTTCAATAAGCTGCATTTGAAAAGCAAGCAGATAAAACTTTTCAGTAACCAGAAAAAGAAAAACAAAATTGCAATAACAATATGTTATCAGTGGATAAAGAATCACATGTATTCTGATTCCCTGAGAATCTAACTTATCTGTCTGATTATTATGCTTTAGCCTGCTCACAGGTTAGAAAAACCGATACCAGTGCATGTAAAAAACAACAATAATAGGAAAATCTACAGGGAAAACTGTCCATAAGTGAAACATTTTTCAAGATCCTTAGTAGAGACTTGGGGGAAGATTGTCTATTCAGAGAACATTGTCTGCAAGCTCTTTGAAGAATAGGCACTTGGGGCCTGATTAATGAACATTTTCTGCATCATTTATGCCCATCCTCTCTGCAGTTTACATATAAAAAGTACAGTACATTGTTTCCTTGAAAAATATGTAAAGAGATTTTCTTGTCAAAGCAGCATGGTCTAGGTTGAAGCTGGGAACTGGAAACCAGAAGTCCTGTGTTCCTGTCTTGACTGTAGGCAAGTACCTGTGGTTCACAATACTATATTGAATTTATTTATAAAAGACTTTTTCTATGACTATAATTGGAGTGACGACAACTGGACCCATAATTTTCATGAAGAAGGATCCCAAAGTATTAGGCAAAACCATACACACAAGTCACCTACCACTTCACCCATCTCTAAAATGCAGACACTACTAGGCAGAAGCACCAGTTTAGGAGAAGAGCCAATGAATACCATATCCACACAGGAAAAATTAGGTGGGCGAATTATAATAAATTAGACGTTGGCCAAGATTTTGCAGCTAATCTACTAGCCCTTGAGAAAAATAGACCTACCTTTAGGAATGGAATGGAGTGTGAACTTATAAGGAAGTGTAACCTTGCCCTGGTGAAGTTGATGCACACATCAAATAGCAGCCAAAAAAAAAAAAAAAAAGACTTGTTCCTGGCTCCTGGGTGTTTCTTACTTATGCTCTGAGCTGCATACAGCCGGCCCCTGAGATCAATGTGGTAGTGTCCGTTTATCATTTTTGTTATACATGCTTTAAAAACATTATAATTCATTACAAAGTTTGCATTTTGCTTTTAAATAACACTTTATTATTGCTCAGTCACACGGGGCACTGGGTGTGCTATCAATAAACAGCTGGGCTCACATGATCCGCATTTTCATAGGAAAAGTAACCTCCATGTGTGCTCTATAGAGTGCGGGGTGATCTATGTGTTTGCGAGAGGGCAAGATGTATATTGACTGATTTGGCATTACTCATGGAAATATGTGATAAGTGAAGACGGAATGTGAGTGATCGCTGCACTTCAGCGTAATCCTTCTTGGGAATGGTGTCATGTTCTCTGATATATATCAAGCCACTGCCTGGCCTCACTATGTACAGGAGAAAATATGCAGATAATAAGACAATATATTGTAGTGTGTGTCAAGATGTCAGATACAGGACACAGATCCAGCCAGGTTTGGAGGGGGATGTGGTCTGCGTTCAGTCAATAGGGTTGAGGCCAGAAGCAGCAGCCTGCACTAATATCACACTGTCAGGTTAGAGTCAAGGTTGATGAGCTGCACTGGGTTGAAACCAAGTCTGCTGATGTGGAACAGGAGCAAGATGAGGAGTGCGGTGTGGAGCAGGGGACTGGGAACTGAGGCAGGGCCAGGAGTCAGAAGCGGAGCAGGGGTCCACGAGCCAGGAATGAGAAGTGAAGCTAGATATCAGAAGTAGGTCTTGGGGCAGGAGAAAAGCAAGGGATCAGGAGTGCACAGCAAAATCTGTTTGCAGCAGCCAACCAGGGATCCTCCTACCTGCACAGGCAGCCTCCAGATGTTTTGCCTAGCCCTTAAATAGTGTGCCCAGGCCAATCAGGGAACGTAGTAGGCTCCACCGGTCAAGACCTCTGTGGGTGGGACATCCAGTGGTGCTTGAACCCACAGGACTCATAGGCTGCTGTTCCCTACTTTGCCAGAGGTGGCAGTGTGGACACAGCAGCCAACCATGGTTCAAGGTCATTTTGTGTGTGTGTGTGAGAGAGGAAATTACTTACCTTTTGTTGATGAAGTAAAAAATGCTCAGTGTTATGTCATTGGCCCTTTGTTGTGGCAACACTGGAGGAGATTCTCCTTTTAACACAAGTGTTTGGGGCCTGAGGATCTGAGTTCTATCCTTGCTGACATCATGACATTCCAGCAAGCCATGGTGCTCAGCACACTTACACACATGACGTTCCTAGTAGGTCACAGGTTTTTTTACTATATCTATCTGTGATGTGTGCACACATAGTGATGAATTTAGAAAGTCCAGCACAGCTCAAAATTCATATGAAGTTTCTCCCCATTCCAAGTACCACCGGCATCTAGGGAGTTCCTCTCCCTTCCTCAGCTAGTACCCTCAAACTGTCCTCTCAGCCCCCCATTTCTGCCTGCAAGCCCTTACATGCAGCTAGTTCCCTATGAGATGTATAGGTGTGATGCCCCATCCTGACTTTTAAAGGGTTAATGTGAGCCAGCCTCAATTAAAGATGAGTCCTAACTGGGAAAGGAGCTGGGTGGCTGCTAGAAAGGCAGGAAATCTGGAGCAGAAGGTTGGGTGCAGGGAGAAATTTTGGAGTCACTCTTTGGGATGAGAGAGATCAAGAGGAAGTCCACAAGGAGAGCGAGCTCTGAGATTTTCTTCTGAGTTGCAAAGTCTGTCAGGAGGCCTGGTGACACAGTGGGGTGGAGCAAAGCCCAGTAAGAAGCCCTGATAAAAGGGCAGGATTGGGACTTCCAAGCAGAGAGCCCTGGAAGGTGTTCAGTTGAGAAACTGAATGAGGGAAACGTAAGAGGGATGAAAGGTCAAACCTGTGGAACACAGGAGAGGATTTAAGTTTATACTTTTAGGTTGGGATTTATTGAGGTATTCCATGGGGAGCCCATGCTCTGGGATAAGGTTGAACCAAGAGAGATTTGTGAGAGAGGTCAGCTGACACGCTTGGCAGGAAGAAGTCCAGGGAGGTAACATCAAGAAGTCTGACAGAGCAGATCTTGGCTGATGGTTACAGGGTCACTAAACTGCACCCAGGGTAGAGGTGGGCCTGGTTTCCCCTATCAACCACTGATTAGGTGGCATGAAGCCCCTGAGACGTGGATAAGGGTTCGAGAAGGGCACTAGTGTCTCTGGAGAATGATAAACAGAAGCTACTGAAGTTGGGCATTTTTAAATCAGCAGGTCCACATAATTTGCATCCAAGAGCTTTGAAAGAACTAACTGAGGAGCTCGCTGGACCATGAATCTTGATTTTCTATAAGCCTTGGAACAGTGGGGAAGTTCCAGAAGTTTGTAAGAAAGCTAATTTGTCAATCTTAAAAAACGGTTAACAGGATGACTGAGGTAATTATAGGTCTGTCAGCCTGGCATTGGTCCTGGGCAAGATAATGGAGAAGCTGATACGGGACTCAATAATAAATTAAAGGAGGGTAATATAATTAATTCAAATCATCATAGGTTTATGGAAAATAGATTCTTCCAAAGTAACAATATCTTTTTTTGATGAGAATACAAGTTTGGTTAATAAAGGTTAAAATGTTGACATAATATATTTAGACTTCTCTAAGGCATTTGACTTGGTACCACACAGGATTTTGATTAAAAAGCTAGAATTGCTTAAAGTTAACATGGCACACATAAAATGGATTAAAAACTGGCTAACTGATAGGTCTCACAATGTAATTGTAAATGGGGTACCATCACTGAGTGGGTGTATTTCCAGTACGGTCCCGTGGGGTTTAGTTCTTGGTCCTATGCTATTTAACATTTTTATCAATGACCTGGAAGAAAACATTGAATCATCACTGATAAAGTATGCAGATGACCCAAAAATTCAGGAACTGTTAAATAATGAAGAGGCTAGGACACTGATTCAGAGCAATCTGGAATACTTGGTAGACTGGGTGCAATCAAACAACAGATGTTTTAATATAGCTAAATGTAAATGTAAACATCGGAAACAAAGAAAGTAAGCCATAATTATAGGATTGGAGACTCTATCCCAGGAAGCAGTGATGCTAAAAAAGATTTGGGGATTGTGTGGATAATCAGCTTAATATGAGCTTTTGGTGTGACACTGTGGCCAAAAGAGCTAATGTGATCCTGAGTTGCAAGAACAGGAGAATCTCACATAGGATTAAAGAAGTTATTTTACCTCTGTATTTGGCACTGGTGCGACTGCTGCTGGAATACTCTGTCCAGTTCTGGTGCTCACAATTCAAGAAAGCTGTTGATAAATCGGAGGGGGTTCACAGAAGAGCCATGAGAATGATTGAAGAATTAGAAAACATACCTGATAATGATAGACTCAAACAGCTCAATCTATTTACCTTAACAAAGGGAAGGTTAAGGGGTCTGTAAGTATCTACATACAGAACAAATATTTAATAATTGGCTCTTCAAACTAACAGATAAAAATATAACATGATCTGATGGACTGAAGCTGGACAAATTCAGAGTGGAAATAAGCTGTAAATTTTTTAAAGCAAAAGTAATTAACCATTGGAACAAATTACCAAGGGTTGTGGTGGATTCTCCAGCTCTGACAATTTTTCAATCAAGATTGAATGTTTTCCAAGTGATCTGCTCTAGGAATTATGTTGGGGGAAGTTCTATGTGTTATACAGGATGTCAGACTAGATGATGGCAATGGTCCACATTCTGGCCTTGGAATCGATGGATCTATGATTGAAAGCCCTGAGAGAAGGGTGTGGACCATGGGCATAGTGTTGGGGCTTATGACCTTTTCTGAGGACATTGGACAGTTATTTGTTGGGCTTTATGTTACCCCAGGAAGGTGGAGGAGGACTATAAGTGACCGGGCCAGAGGGCTGAGTCATGAGGAGAAGCAAACAACAGTAGGGACCAGAGCAACCATCAGCAGGAAGAGCCTGCTACTCCATGCCTAGCCGTGAGGGGGCACATCAGTGATGAGTTAAGCCTTCTACCATAGGCTTACCAAGTTGCTACCCACGCAGGCTTCTAAGTGCGATAGTCACCGCTGGGATGAAGGCAATGTTTGTCAGGCTTCTTGTTTTTTTTCTGGAGCAGTGTACAGCACAAGATCAATCCCTAAAAAGCTTGTGTGTCTGGCCAGGCATTCCTCTTCCATTTCAGCTCTTGACTTTCTTAAGGCCTGAAACAGTTACTTATCTGAGACATTTGCCCTACTTTGGACTTCCCTGGCAAGCACCAAGACAGAGCAAAAATATGTCTCCTGTTCCTTCCCACTATGGCTCTGGCTCTGAAGTCTGTCTGTCTGTCGTCATAACTACATTCAATTCTTGGAGGCCTACACGTGTGTGTGTGTGACAGCTGGCTGAAGATTTTCCAGTGGAACCATTTACCATTGGAAAATGCTGTTCCAACTAAATGAAAATGTTTCACAAGAACATATTGACCTGCAACATTTTTGATGAAAAGTTATCAGACTGCTTCATTTCAACACTGTCACTGTGTCTATAGCATTGTGGGGTACTGATAAAATGACACATTTTAGCCTTATTAAAGTGAAGTTCTTTGACAAGGGCATTTTGAAATTTCATATTTTTCCCCTACAATTTTTGCTTTCTGGGAAATTTCAAAATTTCAGTTTCTCAAAATTTCCTTTCATGCCAAATCAGAACAAAATTTTTGAATTTTCCCCAGAATGGAAAGTTTGAGTTTCAACCAGCTCTAGTGTGCATTGGGTGGTATCCAAGTGCCATCAGACAGAGTTCTAGGGCCTTGTGGATCTCTTTACCGCAGGTATCTCATCCATACTATACTGAATTGTAGATAGTGAGTCATACAGGAGTTATCATTCTGAATGAGACCAAAGATTCTCCAAAGGGTGTCTGATTTTATGCTAGAGGAAAAACAAATCAGCCTTGGCAATGATGAAATTGACTACAGATCACATTGACTGTAACATGAACAGATGCTAGTGCACCAGTCTGTTTGCAGCTGGAGGAGCCTAGTGGTGATATTGGTGTATGATAGATACATAAGGAATCCCAACTGCACTTATAACTCACATATTACTGGGGGCTGAGTGTATTTGCTTCTGTTGCTGCATGTTATTATTGTTAGTGATTGTTCCAGGGGGGAAGCAGAATGTGTGCAGAAGGGAGTGAAAAGCAATCAATGGGCAAATGAATTTGCTCTGCAGGATAGACTTGCATTATAATCCATCACACTGGGACACACTTGGTTGGAATTCTGGTTGAGCTGATGTTTGCCTGGATTCCCTTTGGCAACTGTGGACAGGTTTCTCTCTCTCTCTCTTTTTTAATATATCTGCTTCCAGGTAAACTCTCAGTTAGATTGACACATCAATGCAGAAACAAAGGTGTTTCCAGTGTTTCTTCATTGGGTCAGTTCCACATGCATCATTTTGCTTCTCCACAACAAAGATTGTAGACATAAATAATAAAATAATCATTGTTTATTGATATTACTGTAGTGCCTAGGAGCCCCAGTCAGGGACCTGGGCTCCGTTGTGCTAGGTGTTGTTCAAATACAGAATAAAAAGACAGTCCCTGTCCCCAAAAGCTTGCACTCTAAGTATAAGACAAGAGATAACAGATGGATACAGCCAGATGGGGGAGCACAAGGACACAATGAGACAGTATTGGTCAGCAGGGTCTCAGGACACCAGCAGCCTCGCCATCATCAAGTTTTCTTAGGCATTATGGCACAGGAGAGTTTTGAGGAGGGATTTGAAGGTGGACCATGAGATGACTTTGCAGATGTTTACAGGAAGCTCCTCCCAAGCATAAAGAAAGAGCAGCATGGGAGGAAGCATGGAGAAGCTTGTTTGAAAATGGAACAAGTGGGCAATGGAGACTGGCAGCATGGGCTGATTGGAAATGGGAGCTAACCAAAGTCTGAGGAGCTGGATCCTTTGCATCAGGGGCGCCGGAACGGGGGAGAGAGGGCACTTTTTACTGGCGAGTGACGGGGGGAGGGGTGAAGAAGAGTGAACAGGGGGACAGGGTTTGGGGGGGGAAGGGTGACATGGAAGAGGCGCCTCGGGGGAAGGGGCGGGGCAAGGGCAGGGCCTCGGTGGTGAATGGGCAGCATGAGGGCCAGGGCCTCAGGGGTCAGGAGAACGGTTCAGGAGCCTGGGACTCCCCTACTTTTAGGGTGCTTCCGCTACTCCTGATTAGCATCCAATGTTTTTGCTCAGCCCATTAAAGAGATGAACCCAAGGTACTGACCCATGTAACAATCTTGGGGTTCCTCAAATAACAAACCAGTGAATGAGAAAGGCATAAAACTTTAATAAAACCAATTGGAGAGCTTCTGTAGTGAGCTGCTGCACATAGTGATGTGTGTTCCCAACTCCTGCCTGCAGAGCACCTCTCCAAATTCCCACACTCACAACTCTGTCCCTTATGAGCAGGGTGACCAGATAGCAAGTGTGAAAAATTGGGACGGGGGTGGGAGGTAATAGACTGCTTTAAAAGACAAAGCCATAATATTGGGACTGTCCCTATAAAATTGGGACATCTGGTCACCCTACTTATGAGAGAGTGTCTCCAAATTACAATCTTTAATAAACATATTGCTACAGCCTAGAGCTGGTGAAACTTTCCCGAAGTTTATGGGTGTTTGGAACCACAGTTTTCAGCATTGCCAGCGCCAACTGTTCAAAAATAAGATATCTGGCCCCCCAAAATAACAAGACAGGCTTAAAAATCTGAAATGTTAGAAAAGTATATTTAGAGTTATTTTTATTTGCCTTCTGCCTCATGAACCATTAGAGTTCACATTTTCAAACTCTTCCCTGCAACCATGAGGGACAAGGAACTTACTTTAAAAATAAAATAAAAATGAAATCTGAGATTTAGGTCCTATTGACGTTTGGATCAGAAATCCTTTAAATTTCTTAGGGGATTCAGACCTGGGTATTGATTTGGGCTATTCACTTAGGCAAAAGAAAAAGGAGATGGCAGAAAATAACTCAATGGGTTCAAAGGATCGAACAAAACAACTCCCTTGGCGTGAGATCTATCAGTGACATCACTCTACATGCACTGTCAGAGTATTTTGTTTCCTTTATTACACTGGTCACAAAAGCAGCACAAGACACATTAGTGCATGATACTAGTGGATGACTAAGGATTTATTCATTATAGATCTACTCACGAGACACCCAAAATTCTACAAAATTCATGGTTGTTGGGGCTTTTTTTATGCTTTCCAATTTTGTTGCCAATGGGTTGGGTTGGTTTTTTTTTCCATCCCTTTTGCTGATATGGTGATAATTTTTTAGGTGTCCTCAAACCCTGCATTTGGTATCCATCTGATGCCTTACATCGGCGTCCCCAACACGGTGCCCACGGGTGCCATGGCACCCACCGGGGCGTCTAAGTGCGCCCACGTACTGGCTGGTGGACGAGCATCCACCGAAATGCTGCCGACAAGCTGGGTCATCCAAAGACATCATCGCCAAAATGCTGCCGATTTTCGGCAGTATTCCTGCGGCGACGCCTCTGGATGACGCTACTTGTCGGCAGCATTTCGCCAGCGATGCCTATTGACGTTGCCGCTTGTCGGCGGAATTTCGGCAGATGCTCATCTGCCGCCACGGTCCTCTGTGACTTGTCGTCTGGTACCCGCCAGATGAAAAAGGTTGGGGACCACTGCCCTACATTATTATTTATGAATGGTTTGACTGTCGTGCCTGAGCCCTAGTCAGGTACCAGGACCCTGTTGTTCCAGATGCTGTGCAAATAGAACAAAAAGAAAATTCCTGCTCCAATCTAAGGGTACGTCTTCACTACCGGCCGTATCGGTGGGTAGCAATTGATTTCTCGGGGATCGATATATTGCATCTCATCTAGACACGATATATTGATCCCCGAACGCGCTCCTGTCGACTCCGGAACTCCACCAATGCGAACGGTGGTAGCAGAGTCGACAGGGGGACCCGCGGACGTCGATCCCACGCCGTGAGGATGGTAGGTAACTTGATCTAAGATACTTCGACTTCAGCTACGCTATTCACGTAGCTGCAGTTGCGTATCTTAGATCGATCCCCCCCCCAATGTAGACCAGCCCTCAGTGGTACCTTGCTCTCCACATACAATAGTAGCTGCATCATCCTAACCACATTTGTTTCTAGTGGTCTCAGGATGGGAAGAACAGAGGGTTTCAGAAACAATTGCTACTAGCACCTCAGATTTCCAAAAAAGCTGAAAGAGGTTGTGAATCTCCTAATGAATCTCAGTGCAACCCAGGCAGCGTTACCTCTGTAGTTTCCCAAGCTCTGGAATGCTGGCAGCACTCAAGTCCCAGACGGGTGTAATCATGGATAATCATGAATGAGAAACTCTTTCCCCATTACATCTCAAACTGCTGCTTTAGCAATTGCAACTTCTGCGTTAAAGGAGGATGTCACCCATGCAAAGGGCAGCCCCGTATATCTTCATGACTGCAGCAATACCATTACTGTCCAGAAAATGACAGAGGAGTGGATTTACTGCTTCGGGGGCTTCTCACTAAGTCATTGGTTCCAGTGGAGAAGCGTTTTCCTAATTTATTGAGGAAGCAATCAATCACTAGGAAATGCATCCCACATGTTAAAGTAAGCCACTGGGCCTTTGCCCAGATCTGAAGGGTCTTAGGAAAGGTAACCTGGCACAATTTATCCCCGACATTGGGATTTAGGTTAGCGGCTTTGGAGGTTACTTGGAAATACTAATGTCCTGACGCGGTCGTGTGATTTATGGCTAAAGTTATGAGGAAGAGTGCATACAAAGCTGGTTCAAATTCATTTGTATGTGATAGATTGTCTGTTAGTACTGATATCACTGTCGCTCCTAGAGGCCCTGATCAATATTGGTCAGGGTGCTGTACTCAGACCAAGGGAGAGACAGACCCTGCCCTGAAAAGTTTACAATCTTAAATGACAAGTGAGATACTGTTCTTTAGGCTGTGCTCCTCAGCTCACTTCAGCTTCCATCATGCACCCTAGTCAGATGACTGGCATGATGCAAGGTCTCCTCTCATAAAAGGATATATAGGATAGAATAGAACCATGAGGCCATCTTTCCTCTTTAATGATTCTGTTCATTATGCTAATCTTTCCAATCAGAGGGCCTTCCGTGATGGAGTTTTCTCTCTCTGTCTGACAAAGCTCATTTGTTTGTTTGTTTTTTTAACTTTCAGGGCATGTTGCAAACCTTATCTGTTCACTCAGGCTTTTACTGGATGCTGGTCACTTGAGAAGGTTGAGTTTCATTTGCAGATGTGAAGGAATTTATTTGAGTTGATTCTTAGTCAATGTTGTGCCTTGTTAATTCATGTTTTATCATTTTTGTACACGTGCCCAGAGTGGGTCTGTGCTGGATGTATTTTTTATCATGTGAAGAATAAATAAAACAAGATGAACAACCCCCAACTGAGTGTTCAGTCCCAGTGTGAATGGCATTGCATGTAAAAATCGGTATGGATTCTTCAGAGATTGATTGTTCCAAAGTTCTGGTCTGGAAAGCAGAGGGATCTTTCTTCTTCAAACTGAACAGATGTTAACAACTGTAGGGAATACATTCTGTTAGTTTTTGCTGGTGTGTTTTTCATTCCCAATTTCTGCTAGTTATAAATACACAGAAATAAAGATATGGGAAATATTCAAAGGATTTTCTTTATTGGAAGTGGCTTGGAGCCTTTTCAAGGCTTCTCATTGGGGATTGGCATCCAACGGGACAAAATATGGTAGCATCTAGTTGCTTCCTCTTTCTTACAAAGGTGGTTTATGGGTAGAAGGGAACTGAGTTGACCACGAATCTAGCAGTATTTGGAAATTCTCTTAGGTAGTGGTGACAGTTTTATGGCCCTCTGTGTTTACTGTCATTTTTGGTATCTTTTTTCCCCTGGAGCCACTAACTATAGACATCAGGTCTCAACAGATTCAGTGCTGGGGATGGAACTAAGTGATGGCAGTAGAATAAAAGTGTCCAGAGCCATCCAGCCACACTCTCTAGTCTTCTGAAGCCTGTTCAATAGAAGGTCAAGTGCATCTACACATTGAAAGAATTATCATAGATTTCTAAGGCCAGAAGGAACCATCTGATCATCCAGACTCATCTCCTGCATGACAAACAATTGTATCCAGTAATTCCTGCCTCAAACCCATAATTTCTGTTTGAGTTATAGCATCTTTTTTAGAAAAATTTTGGACAGCTGCTGATTATTAGATGTTATTAGAAGCAGCTGCAGTAATATAATTACAATAGCAACCCAGGGTTGGGTAAAAACTGAGTAAGGAGCTCAAGATTGGATTAGATTAAAAGATTTCTTAAGAGACCATATATCAATGACACATGGCCACCTAATAGAGATGCACTTTAACCAAATGTTGAAGCAAACTTTTATGGAAACATTGAAGTTAGTTAAGAAGGGAACTTTGTACTGGTTTTATCCCTGTTGTATGCACGTCTCCATATGCTGTTTTTCTTTTTTAGCCACCACAACGCAAATCCCCAGCCAGATCCTAGATCTGGAATGCATTGGCATGTCCCCTGAGGTCGGAAGATGCTTTTGTTTGAATACAAGCTGAATTTAAATCAAAAGCTATCAGTGGGAATTTTCCTCCGTAATTCCATTTCCTCCAGCTACACAGTCCCCATATTTTACACTTTAAGAACAGTCTCATGATTTTTATAAAAATACCCTTCATTTGTATGTATCCAGGGCTTGTCCTTTTTGATCTTGTTCTCGGTTCCTTTTAAATTTGTTTGTCTTCCCACTTTCTCTTCTTGAGTTCCTGGCTGTCTTTCCCATGTTGTTAGCTGCTTTTCATAAATTTCTCTCTCTATTTTTTTCCATTTCCTTTTTTCCACTTTTATTCTTTGATTGCAGCTGGGGGCTACGGTTGTAATTTAGTCCGCCTGTTCTGGTCCACTGCCTGTTTAAGAAAAGGCCTCTTATTCCCTGGACAGTAAATAATTCTGTAGCTCCTCTGTCTGTCTCTTAGCATGCCTTCTTCCCATCCCCGCCCAGAGGGTTGCAATGCTGCTTCAACATTATCTCATTATTCCATGGAAGCATATTGCTACTGCTCAAACCACCCAGCTACCGATATGCTGCATGTGGCATAATAACAATCCCTAAAGACAGACTTCCCATTCTAAAAGGCAATCAGCCCTTAGAGTAATCCCTTCTCTTTTTCTTGATAACATCTGTTTTGTTGGTGATACCTTCTTGAAATTTCATCTGGTGCTGACTTTGGGTTAAAAGCCTAAATTCTCATCTAAAATTCCAAGCACCTGCAGAAATATACCAGCAGTTGAACAGACGCTGACAGTCTTCTTGTCTGAAACGTAAACAAAAGCTAGCAAAGGGATAAAAAGACGGGGCTAACAAAGGGTTAAATAGAGCCTGGGGGGACGGAACAGGCCTGAAGAGTTAGTAGGAGTCTGAGCTTGAGGAGTTCAGTCTCCCCTCTCAATATGAGGAAATATAAATTTCTGGTTAAGGCATCTGGGAGATCTGGATTCAATTCCTAGCTCTGCCACAGACTCCTTGTGTGCTTAGGCAAATCATTTAACTTATATGCCTCAGTTTCTACTTTGTAAAATGGAGCTTCTTTGTCTGCCTTTGTTAGGCTGTAAACTCTCTCGGGATGGGACTGTCTTCTACATACTGTGTTTATGTGTGTTAATGGGCATCTAGCTTCTATTGTAATGCAAAAATTAGAATTTGGATCTGAATGTCATAGATGGGCCACGTCTTTATAATGGGACTGAATCAAAACCTTCAGATCCATAAACTTCCCAAATGTTGAAGATGCCCCGATTTGGATTTTGCAGCTCAGATCTATCTCCAGTCCACGTGCAGGAAATGACTTCACTGATTTTCCTTAAGGCCATGTGGGAGGCAAGGATTCGATCATAAAAGTGAGTGATAGTAAGTAGTAACTATCAAATAATCTGGTGCATGCATGTTCAGTGTTGTAGCATGTATTCTTGTGTCTTTTGGAGAAACGCACTTACCTCTATGCACTGTGGCCTTTTGTATGTTCTATTAATATCCAAAAGGAAGATCCTGCATGTTCCATTATAACCATGCACACTGAGCCAACAGCAACAGCATGGACGGAACACTAAGCATCTCAGACAACATGAAAAAAATAAAGCCAAGATTCGCAGAGCCTCCTGCCTTGCAGCCCCAGGGAGCAAGTAATACGTGTGTCTGTAGTAACCGGGAGTCATTCCCTCCTTTGTCCCCCCTTTGTGAAATGAGTTGGTGAGTCTCTGTCAGATTCCAGTGTCAAAAGGCCCACGTCTCTGCAAACACAGATGGCATTAGTTAACAGCTTTGGTGCTAGTCTCAGCAGAAAGATCAAGACTGAAAGAGTAAGTCAGAAAACAGGACATATGCATGGGGAATCCATCCAAGAAGACGTTGAGCAGTGTGGGCAATCTTTCATTGCTCCTCATCTGTCATCATCCGACCTATTCTCCAGAGACTTAGTGGTTGCTTTTTTTAAACCTATTTCTTTTCTTTTACATTTAAAGGACTCAGTTCAGCACCCAATGAAGCAGTAGCAGTGTGAATCTTTCCACTGATTTCCAAGTGTCTAAAGCCGCTATCATAGTGATCCAATAATTTTCACAGGAACAGTAAATTTGTCTGGGGTTTCTGCTGGTTTACAATCTTTTCCTGTGGAGATCTTTGGTCAGTTTCCCAGTCAACACGACTGATCTTAGGCCCTGATTCTTTAAAATACGTAAGTAAGTGCTTAATGTTAGATATGTCCTTAACTGGGACTTAAGCACACCACTTAATATTAAGCACATGCTTGATTTCTTTGCTGAATAGGAATAGGCTTAAGCATGTGCTTAAGTAGTTTGCTGAAAAAGGACCATTATGTGGAATCAATACATAGTAAGTGGGACAGACAATGGGAAAGAGTTTAAGAGTAAGTGACTGAAGCAGCAAAAGTGATGTGAACCAAAAGCATGATGGACCTTTAAAAATCTCCCTTCTCTATCAACATAAAACTCCTATCACCCACTGTTTCCCAACCAAAGCCAGGCATCCCCGGAAAGAACCTAATCATTCATTCTCCAGTCTTGGCCAGGATGGTACCCATCACACAGCTCTGTCTGTACATGCATTTATTCAAACATGCATATATTTCTATATACACAGAATACAGTCATGTATCTATTCATATACACATGCATGTGGGTGCACACACAAATATATGCATGTAAAAATAGATAAATATATAAATATTCTAATTGCTAATGTATTCACTGGAAAAAAAATCTTCACACCACTCACTATTACTTACCCACTGGTGGTTTTAAAAATTCTATCCAACAATCTCAGAACTCTAGAGGAAGCAACACCAGAAAACACAGTAAAGGTAGAGTATCCAAAAACAACAACAGCGAGAGAAAGGATGTGGCTTTGGTAGAAGGCAGCATTAGTATTTTGTGTGTGTGTTTGGGTCTCTTTCTTTCTTTAGTAGAACCTGTGTGAAACTGAAGCGTTGCCAAGTAAGATAACGTGGGTAGAAATGGATTTTAAAATTGATTAAATATCAGTTTGAAATTAACAACCTAAGAATTGATCAAATCCATAGAAATTAATGAAACACACATCGAAAGACACATTTCACAACCGATAGGACTCAGAATTAAGAGGGAAATTTGCTATTGATCCTGGACTGTCACTGAGGCAGTCCCATTATTGCTCAAAGACTTGTGATAACCTCACACTGTTCTTCTTTTTGTACAATGTCTTTTCCTCCCCACACTCACTCTTTTCTTTTCTTTTTTCTTTTCTTTTCTTTTCTTTTTCTTGTTGACTCCTTAGTGGGATGAAATTGAGCCAAAAGAAATTGAACTGAATATCAAGCAAAACCTTCCAGCAATGACATCCATTATTCTGTACAGTGATCTCCCAAGAGCTGAAGTGGTGGGAGCCCTGCTGACTCATTTAATAGTATTCCGGAAAATATACTGGAAGGAATAGCCCAGCACTGGGATGAGAGAGCTGGAGTAAAGAATCTTCTCCTCCTCTGATTTCTATGACTCTACGCCTGCCTGTGCAACAAACTATTCCACAGTGTAGAAAAAACAAGACAATGCAGTGCCTTTGCTTTAATCTCAAACCTTGTCAATCTTAGGCTCACATCTAATCGTGTGTCATGGCTCGGTGGTGCAGAGATATATCTCCCAGGAAGGTGAAACAGAGATGTAGATCCGCATTTCTCTGGTTCAATATAATTGTTGTCACTAAAGGCACTCTTCTACTTATATAATAGTATCTCTCTGTCTACTGCTGTCTATCACATTTCTTTGTCTGGGCAATTGCTGCTCTCATCATCACTGTGGTATATAAGCACTTCTCCCTCATATTTGTTCATAACATCTAAGGACACTACTGGGAGTCATGCATGCTCATAATTGTCCAGGAGCAGCGTAACAATCTTTTGCACAGGACAAAGAGCCAGAAGACATAAGTTCTATTTACGGCTCTCCTAGAGTTGCTGCGTACCTACAGACAAAAAATTCCAAACTTAGGTGTCTAGAAGTGGTTGGAAAATGGCCGATATTATTTTAATGCAATTTTTTTCCAGTTTTTTAAAACCAAAAAAAAAATTAGTTTTCAGAACCCCAAAATATTTTTTTAGGTCCTTTTCTTGAAAAACAGGAATGTTTCTGTCCAAAATTTTGAAAAGACCATTTTTCACCGAAAAAAAAAGGCTTGATGGAAAATAGCCAGCCAGATCTACTAGCCACATAAATGCATGTTTACACACGTAAATAAATAGATTGAATTTTAGAAGTGCTGAGTGTCTATAGCTCCCACTGAAGTCAATGGGAAATTTGCAGGAGTAAGGGCTTCAGGATTTTGCCCAGTGTTTGAGATGCTTGGATGTAAAGTACTAAAGAATTGCCAACTAATATTTTCATTATTATTATTTTGCCACCTCCTACGTGTCTAGCCTTGATATTGCAGAGGTAGCAGATATTCTCAGTCCCTGGCCCTTGCTGAACTCTGTGTTGGCATGTGCTTTATGGTGTATTTAGTTCTGTGGATAATTGGCTGTGGCTACAACAGTAACTTGCTGTTGATTAGGTATAATTGAAAGCATAGAGCATGCATGCGTTATCATAGTGTTTTATGCGTAAGCACAGTAGATGCCACAGTTGACTGCACTGCATTCTGATGCCAGCTGGGGTTCAATCTCAAGCCAGAAAACACAGCCTTTACAAATGAACAAACAAAACAGACTAATACTGAATATATCTCAAGAGGAAAATGTGCTTAATTTTTTTCCCCTTTTGCTCTCATCAAGGATCTTAACAAATTCCTTAGTGAATTGCCTTCTAAGGGCAAAATGCTCTACATCCACCACCGGTGTCTCTGCAGCAGGCAGGTCTCTGTCTCTTTGTAATCTTCCAAAGTCACTGTGTATAGGTAGCTTCTGTATCTTTGATGTGCTTAAGTACATTTCTTCAGCCAGGGATCTGTGCCGCCTTTCTGATTCTAGGTTTGTGCTGATAAAAGTTTCAGCCTCACAAAGAGAAATAGTGCAGAAATTTGATTCCTGCAGTTTCCCTTTTCTTTAAATGCACTTGTAGGCATCATTAAAATAGGCGTTGTTTTAGTTAGTATCTACATCTGAGAGGACTCCCATGTCTGCTGGCTAAATGGTGATTAAGCCATTCATAATTTAGTTTCTTCTGTAGCATTATACAACTAAGGCTTGGTCTACACTATCAACTTATGTTGGCATAACTACACTCCCCGAGTGATGTAGTTATACTGACTAACCCCAGATCTAGACAGCACTATGCCAACAGGAGGGCTTCTCCTGTTGAGATAGCTACCGTCTCTCGGGAGCTATATTACCTACGCTGATGGCAGAAGCTCTCTTGTTGGCTTCGGTAGATTCTTCCCTAAGCACTGCAAATGTAGACAAGCCTCCGGGCCTCGTTGCACTTTTCAAGCACTAATTTTTCAGGGCATGTCTACACATACAGTGCTGCAGTGGCACAGCTGTACCAATGCAGCGAAAACTACCTCCGCAAACAGCGGAAGCTGTGTCGGTGGGAAGGGGTCTCCTGCTGACATACTGCTGTGCTTATGTTGCTCGAAGGGGTGGTTTATTAACACCCTTGTGGGACATATTCTGTCTCTGATTTCTTCCCCACCCTCCGTCTCTGTGAAGGATGTGCTTATTATATCCATTTTACAAAGGAGTAAACAGGCACATGGAGGTTAAGTGATGTAACAGTGAGTCAATAGAAGAACCCTGAGAAAATCCAGAAGTCCTGGCTTCCTGCCCCCGCTCTAACCACTAACCTACATTTCCTGTTTGAAAAACAAACTCATATTAAGCCTTATGAACCTTTTGTATTGGCTCTCCAGCGTTTAGGTGTCAGGATTCTTTTATAAAATGGCTATTCCACACCCTGGATAAAGTGGTGAACAGGAAAACACCTGCATCTAGAATTTCCATAGAGCATATAGGTACTGTTACAGCAGAGAGAGAGAGAGAGCTTTTAAAATTGCAGCAGAGTTCTTTTACTTTTCCAAATGCTATGGAGTTAACTTAATGCATGTGCTTCTTGAGGCATGCCCCTAACATTCTAGAAGATATGGCAAAGTTGATTGCTGATTGAAACCTAGGCCTTTTAAGGTTGATCTCTTTTCTCTTGTGTTGTCACCTCCCTGCCAGACATCTCCTGAGATGCAATGCTATGCCATTTCTCAGTCCATTCCATGGCCAAGAGAAAAATTAATCAATCTGAATCTTGATTTAGATTTCAAATACCTTGTAGCAGAGTGATTACCCACTCCTGCCCTGTGGGGCTTGAAACAGCCCAGGAGAGGGCTGTGGCTGGGGCAAGAAGCCTGGGCTGATTGGGGAAGGTAGGCTCAGCTGGGACTGTGCCCCAATCAGGCCCAGCTGGCCCCTATAAAAGGCTGTGAGCCAAAGACCCAGGCAGTCTCCCTCTGCCTGTAGAGGGAGAAGGGCCTGGCTGCAAGATGAGAAGAAGGGAACCTAGAGTAGAGTAGGGCTGGGGAAAGACCTAGGGGGCCGGGGAGCTCCAGTCTAGGAAAGCCCCAGGCTGAAGGCCTGGTAAGGCCCATTAGGTACTGGGTTGCAGGGGGCAGCCCATGGGTAGGCAGAGGCAGCAGGACCGAACCCCCTTTGCCTATGATGAGTGGCTTTTACACTGCAGTCTGCCCCAGTGAGCGGGGGCTAGATGGGGACTGGCAGTAGCCGAACACTGAGGCGAAGTGGAGATAGTGGGTGGGGGTTCCCCTGGGATGGGAGACCCTGAGGCTGTGAGGGGTTACTGCCAGGGGGCAGCACTGGGTTAACGGGGCACCGGGCCAATGGGAGCTGCTGGAAGTGGCATGGGCCGAGGGACTTACTGGTCGCCACTTCCAGCAGCCCCCATTGGCCCAAAGCAGTGATTCTCAGCCAGTGGGAACCGCAGTTGGCCACATCTGCAGACAGGGCAGGTAAATACACTGGCCTGGCCCGCCAGGGGCTTTCCCTACACAAGCGGTGACTCCTGTTTGAAAAACCCTGATTTAGGCTTTGCACAAGAGGAGGTCTGGCCCCTAGAAGAGCTTCCCTGCTGCAGACTGGCTAACTTGCCCTATTTTTTTTTTTTAACCATGGCAGCGCAGTATAGTTAAGACCACACACTGCTCTGAGACCCCAGCTGTCATAATGCAGGGGTGTGAATTCAGGACAGTGCCCTGCCTAGACATGAAATTTCCTCCTCTCAATCTAAGTCAGATCCTGGTTGTTATTTTAAGGCAGGACTTGTTCTCTCCGTTGGTATTTTATAGCACTGACATGCTTTGCTGCCTAGATGCAGGGCTAGCTCATAAGGCAGGGAGTTAATGTTCCTAATTTATACTTTCATGAAGCTGGGGATACATTTCTCTTCACAAGAATGTGCCAGCAGGCTGTAAAAAGGATCATTTTCCAAGATGACACGAAAATTATTTCCATTCAGGAGGAGAAAATCCTTGTTAGACAAACTCAGGGCTCACGATGCATAATGTGTGAGCATGTCCCCTGCCGTAGAGAGCAGACACACCAAGGATCTGATTCGGCTCTCACACTGGTGTAAAATAGAAATAATTCAATTGAAGTCACTAGACTTACATCGGTGTAAGTGAAGGGAAATCAGAACTCGAGCATGTGAGGAGTGCACCTACAACAAATGACACAGTGCTAGTAGTCAGGGATCCTAGTAGCAGTTGCAGATGCTTACAGATGGAGAGACAGCATTGTCAGCATTGACCGGATAGTCAGAAAACCAGAGTTCTATTCCTAGCTCCTCCACTGATCTGTTCTCTGTGGGCTTGGCTACACTGGCGCTTTACAGCGCTGCAACTTTCTCACCCAGGAGTATGAAAAAACACCCCTCTGAGTGCAGCAAGTTACAGCGCTGTAAAGCGCCAGTGTAAACAGTGTCTCAGCGCTGGGAGCACGGCTCCTAGCGCTGTAAGCTAATCCCCATGGGGAGGTGGAGTACCTGCAGCGCTGGGAGAGCTCTCTCCCAGCACTGGCGCTGCGACCACACTTGCACTTCAAAGCTCTCCCGCAGCAGCACTGTACAGCTGCAAGTGTAGCCATACCCAATGTGGCCTTCGGCAAGTCTCCGCACAACTGTTTCCCCTCCTGTTCTTTGTCTGTTTCATCAGTTTAGTTTACAAGGCATTTTGGGAAGGGCCTGTTTCTCATTGTGTTTGTACAGCACCACTACAGTGAAGACTGAAATTGAGTCCAGAACTCTATGCACAACTGTAATACAAATAATGTTGTGATTGACCAGAACTATTAGATCATTGAGTTAATCCCCTGGCAAGGAAAAGATGTATTCTCCCGATGTATTAATGTCATGCTACACTGGATATTTGGGAAAAGGCCTTGGGGCATTAACAGATTTTTTTTCCATAGGCTTGTTATAAGTTTTCCTAAATCTACTAAAAACATGTGGCAGTAGGAGCGTGGGTGAAACTTTTGGAAGATTCTGAACGATAAAATTTTCATGATATTTATCATGAACTATATCTAATGCACCTATTGCTTTATCTTTTGGGTGTCATAAATATAGAATGGTACGCTCTCTGTATGTAATGTGTGCATGTGTGTGTGTTATATTTAAATGGCTAGGTAGTGCTCACGGAAGTGATTGGCCTACTTGACCACCAGTCATTGGTGAGGGGACTACCCAAAGGATGACATTGGCTCACACCCAGGATGAGTTCAACTTAAAAATCAAAAAGTGCAGAGAAAATAGTGAGATCAAATGGTCACTACTAGGGTTCCAGAGAGGGATGCTGACCAGAGAGCTCTGGATCATGGGTGGCCACTGTGCTGAGAAGCAATCAATAGAGTCAGTCCTAGTGGCATTCTGCCCAGATGAGTGCAAGGAAAATGGCCCCAGAATCACAGACAGCCTCCCCAGGACTTAGCTTCCTCCTCCTGGATTTACAAAAGGCCATTTTGGAGGTTCCCAAGAAGATCTCTGCAACTAGTGCAGCCTCAGAACTTTTTGACCACTAGTTGAAAGAGGCAGGACCCCCGAATGGGTCATAACACAGAGTAACAATGACCTCCTTCTGGGGAGCATGAACGACCCCAAAGAAAACAGGAGTCCCCTGATTATGAAAGGCAACTGAAGAAAGCAGGACTGGAGGGGACAAGGTATAACAGCAGCATGGCAAAGGGGGACACCCAGCAGAGAACCTTCCACAGTTCCCCCCCAAACTCCAAAAAAAGGGGCAAGGGAGAGGGTGGATGCTACCCAATGGAACTCAGGCAGGATATGTGCATATTTGAGGTCAAGCAAGATTTTCCCTACAGTCACAGAGAGCCTCTTCCTCCTCCAGCGAATCAAAGTTCACTTTGGCTAATGCTAGGAGGAGATTCCCGAGGCTGTCCTTAGATTTAGTGAACTGGTTGGACTGACAGCGCTGAAGACTGGAATACCTCTGTTAATCCACAGAACATATGGGCAGCAGCAGGGCAATCTTTGCCTTCTTTGACAGCCTGCAAAAACTCTTTCCAGGGAGCTGAAGGCAGCTCAGTTTGTCTTTGCCTTGATTGGGTTTAATTCACTCTAGTGGAAAGCACCCTGTGTAGAGGGCCAGAACAAGGCTTATGAAGATGGGTCTCACTCCAGTTTTCAAAAAATGGGAGTTAAGTAATGAATAGATTTAGTGCTGGCCGTCTGTATAGCTATGAATTTCATCCTCTATTTAACAACAACCAGAAGTCATGCTCTGTGGCTTAAATATTGGGACACCAATCAGTGCTGTGATTGCACAGGCTGTTGTTTTCATTCATGACAAATGCCTCTGATCAAATATAGACATTTTTTTGTTCCTGTGATTATAAACTCCAGCCATTCAAGAGATTATTAAAACTCAGCCAGAAGCTGTCATAAATAGATAGCTAAGGGTTAATGTTTCTTTTACCTGCAAAGGGAACCAAACACCTGACCAGAGGACCAATCAGGAAACCGGATTTTTAAATCAGGGAGGGCTCTGGCAAGGTTTGGCTTATTCCTGTGTCTTTTGGTTTCTTTTCGGCTTGAGAAACAAACGTTTTCTTCTATCTCCAAGCTTTTCTCACCCTGCTGTTTACCACTAGTTGTAAGTACAAAAGGAAAAGCAATAGGTTTATATTGCAGTGTATTTGACATGTGTATGTACTTTGCTGGACTGGTTTAAATTGGCTATTTTTTGAACAGACTGTTTATTCCTAATTCCTTATAAGCAATAGCCTGTATTGATTCTTAAATGCAGGTGTATTATCTATGTAATTTCTTTCTTTTATATAAAGTTTTCTTTAAACCTGGTTGAGGTTGGTTTCTCTGGTTAAGTTACGGTCGAAGGAAGGAGAAAATCTCCGTTCTTAGCTTGACCAGGTTTGAATGCATAGCCTCAGGGAGGGTAAATTGCCTCATGGTGTTGCAGTCAAGGAGTTTAGTACGCATCGCTCAGGCTAACCCAGGGAGGGGGGAAGCTGGGGATGAGATAGGAGGCCCAGGGGTTGCGTGGGTCGTGGGGGTCCCCCAGGGATAGGTTTGGGGCGACCCGGGGGCGATCAGGAGCCCTGAATCCTGATTGGTGGCAGCGAGATCAGATCCAAGCTGGTAATTTAAGCTTGGAGGTTTCATGTTAGCTTTTCAGTTTATGAACGCTAAGGTTCAAATCTGAGTAGGAGGCTATTACAGAAGCTTCTAAAAATGTGAATTCAAAGGAAATCAGAATGTGCCCTGGGTAGAATGGGAGCTACTGTATCTTCCTTTCTGAGGGCTGGTTTACACTATGGGGGAAAATCGATCTTAGATACGCAACTTCAGCTACGTGAATAACGTAGCTGAAGTTGAAGTATCTAAGATCGAATTACTCACCGTCCTCACGGCGCGGGATCGATGTCCACGGCTCCCGCTGTCGATTCCGCAACTCCGTTCGGGTTGGTGGAGTTCCGGAATCGATGTAAGCACATTCAGGGATCGATATATCGTGTCTAGATGAGACGCGATATATCGATCCCCGAGCAATCGATTGCTACCCGCCAATACGGCGGGTAGTGAAGATGTAGCCTGAGGCATGCCCTTGTCGCAAGAGAAGCTGGAGCGACACAACCTTGAAATGGTCATTCAAACCTGTACCTGTGTCCTTAATAATATCACCTTCCTGGGATTGTTGCTACATCTTTTTCCATTCCAGGGGGAAAGCCTGCAGTCTGATTAAACAACCTCTATCATTTCTTTAGCTGTCATCTCAAATGGACTCTTTCAAATACTGCAGCCAAGATGAACATCTTCCCTGCCCCTTTCACTAAAGGAAGTTCTGAGTTCGGGAGCACTGACCGGAAAGGCTTAGCACAGAATCCCAAAGTGCATCTTAAAAAAAAAACAAAAAACAAAGGCAAGACATGACATTATATAGCTGCATAATCTGGGGCACATATGGCCTCTGCTAATTACAAACTTGCATCGAGCTGTCCTTAAGGCTGGTCTGGAATATGTGATTGCTTGCTGCTATTCCATTAGCAATCATAAGACAAATTACTAAAAAAAAGCCCCCAAAAGTAAATAATCAACAGCAAATTCTCTCTGCAGTTTATTCATCTGTTTATCATTTTAGAAACAACTAGTTTATTGGGGTGTCTGAGTGTACGTGCAAAGTGTCAGGCAATAATTACTGAGAGCACAGATGTTTCAAACAATAGGAGAACTATACTAGGGGAGTTCATCCCTGTAAGTCTGCAGAGCCTTTGCCGCTATCATTTTCAGCATCTGTTAAAGGGCTGGCGCTGCCCATCAAAAAACAGGAAGGACTTGAGGGGTACGGTATGGAGTGTACAGTTGGGAATGGAGTGTACAGTTGGGTATGGAGTGTACAGTTGGGAATGGCAAAATTGTCCTCAACTTCAGTGGCTTGAGGATCAAACCCTTCATACAGAAGTACCATCAGGACTTAAACCCTGATGTGTTGACCGAAACAGAGGCTAAGATTAAAGTGGCCCAGATTTTTCGGTCTTAGGTTCGTCCCCTACCTGTATCTATCACCCAGGGTTTGTATTTTTACAGAAGACTTTACGAAATAAAGGTACAACAGAGTTTATTAAAGGGAGGTAATGACAAGGACCCCCAAAATAACCAAGATGACAACGAGCAGATAACAAAACGAGGTAATTTGTAACAATAGGGAACTGTGTGGCCAAACATGCACTGATTACAATACCATCTTCAGCAGCTTGAAGTACTGATGTCCTTTTCTCCTTTGGTTGGTACGGCGCGCCAGGCTCACTGGATCCCCTGGATGGGAGCAGGATCTTAAAGCAGGGCTGGACGAGCTTCTTTCAGGTAAGTTGTTGAACTCTCCCTCCCTCTACCTGCGTTGTCGTGCATGCAGTAAGCGAATCTTATAGACGATGGATTAAATGTGTGTAAGTGAGTAATCCCCTATTTAAGTAGCCCATGTGGGGCAAATGGCCTACCCTTAATTGTCTGTTCTACACTCTGCCAGTCAGACGGGCAGCCCTGATCTGATCTGAACACTGCCTTATACAGACTTCTGGTTACTAGGCAGATTAGATGTTTGACAGACACTGTCTTCCCTGCCTAAACAGGAAAAGGCACCAAACTGGAATGGGGAGGGAACAAGAAGGCTCAAAAACATGGACGCCTAGTTGTCCTTTAGAGGATCCAAGGTGGCCTTAGGATTTTTACCTCTACAGATGCAGACAAGCATTTATGCTTTAGCCCATTCATAATCAATGGGACTTACACATGTGCTTCTGTTTGCCTGAATCTAGCTGCTTTTCTGAATCAGGGCCTCAGGCCAGAAGCAAATCTGAATCTGCCACTAGCTTAACTTTCTACTCAAAGAGCAGTCAGATCACAAGAGACTGTTCTGAATGTACAGCCCCGTGGAGAAAAGCCAGTTACTGTAATTCATTAGGGGTAAGAGTCTTAATGCTTACGTTTACGTCTCAACAGGAAATACATGCCTGAATAGAGATGGTCCGTGTTTAAGTAAATCAGATGTTTGGCCATGGAGCAATAGGCTATGTCTGAATGCAGTCACCAGCAGCTAAAGGGTGGAGAAGGGGCAAGAAGAGTTTGGAATGTGGTATGGAACATAAGAACAATCATACTGGGTCAGATGAATGGTTCATCCAGCCCAGTTTCCTGTCTCTGACACTGGCCGGTGCCAGATGCTTCAGAGGGAATGAACAGAACAGGGCAATTATTGAGTGATCCATCTCCTGTCATCCAGTCCCAGCTTCTGGCAGTCAGAGATTTAGGGACACCTAGAGCATGGGGTTTGCCGAAGTATGCCCTGTGAGTACTTCCTTATGGCTGTTTTAAACCTGCTGCCTATTAATTTCATTGGGTGACCTCTGGTTCTTGTGTTATGTCAAGGAATGTAACTGAAAGTATTGGTCAACAATTTGTGATTTGGGGTGCCTCACTTGAGATGTCTCAAAGGGGCCAGATTTTTGGAAAGTGCTGACACGTACCCAGGGCGGCTTAAAGTGACTTTTAAAACTCTTGGCCAACAGAATGAAGGCAAATAGGACAATTTAGGGTGAACAGAAGGAAACTTCCTGTGCAACAGTAAACTGCTACAATGGTATGATAATGGTGATATTAACAATGGCTCACAGCTAATCAAATGTCTTTCATTGATAGGTACTAATTCAATCCAAACTTCAAGACGGTGTCTTTTTTTTTTTATTGTTGACTGTCAGCACTGATTGACTGAGCTGATGAATTGTGTTTCATCCCCCCACTTTTTGTTCCTGCATCTGGTTAGAAAAAAAATACAAATAATGCAGATGCTTAATTGAAGCATGTGAAAATGTTTGTGCTCTGGCTTGGAAAACAAGCCAAGAGTCATTTATAAACACATATGCCACAGCAGATCGGGTTAGTTAAAATTAATTCATAAATAACGATTTTAGTATGGCAATTCGTTCAGACCGAAACCTCTTTTAACTCCCCAGTCACTTGTTTATTACTTATTATTTATTTGGTAAACAGCTGCAGTGCTACCTGCCCTTTTAATGCCAACACTCCTCTCCACGACCGCCAATTCATTTCTCTCTCTGGACAAATTTCTCTCTCCCTCACTCTTAATGTCACTCTCTCACTCACAAGAACGGGGAGCAAGTCTGCGTAAAACAGGCCGCTTCTTGTAATGGCGAGAAGTCAGTGTCAGTGCAGTGTTAATTGGATAAATAAAGGTTGGAGGTGCCAGAATTGTTAAACCAGTGGAGGTGCCATGCACTCCTTTTCGGGCTCAATAGCAGGCGCAATTAAGGCCCTCTACGTAATACAGACAGTGTGGACAGTGCGGGCTACTTGGCTGCATGGAAGTCAGAGCTGAGGCAGGTGGGGGGATAGCTCAGTAGTTTGAGCATTGCTCTGCTGAATCCAGGGCTGTGAGTTCAATCGTTCAGGGGGCCATTCAGGCATCTGGGACAAAAATGTGTTTGGAGATTGATCCTGTTTTGAGTAAGGGGTTTATTCATAGACTCTAGGACTGGAAGGGACCTTCCAAGGTCATCGAGTCCAGTCCCCTACCCTCATGGCAGGACCAAATACTGTCTAGACAATCCCTGATAGACATTTATCTAATCTACTCTTAAATATCTCCAGAGATGGAGATTCCACAACCTCCCTACTGGATGACCTCCTGAGGTCCCTTCCAACCCTGATATTCTGTGAAGGCTTTCCCTGGTTGCAGAGACAGTGGCTGTAGGCTTTCTGGGAAAGCCAGGAGAAGGATCTGTTGAGCGTGACCCTAAGAGGAGGAAACAGAGGGCCATAGCTTCTTGGGCACAGAGCTTGCTGGAATTACAGAGTTGGGGATTTCTGAAGGAGCATACCAGCTGTTGCTTGTTACTACTATGTTCAGGGAAGCAGGACTTTGTGGGCATTTTTTGTAAGTCAAACAAAATGACACCAAGAATATATCTGACTTATATCATCAATTTCTTATCTCAGTGAAAACAACACTTCAAGGTCCCAAATACTGGTTGGGTCAAAGAGGCAACGGTGGTTTTTGACCAGATTGTCTCACCATTGCCTCATCTTATGCACTGTTCAATGCTTCTGAAAGGTCCTGGGCATCCTTAACTCCCATTGGACCAGATTTTTTAAAGTGACGCATTGTCCCCATTTTTGGGTGCCCTAATAAAGACACCTTAAGGCAGCATTATTTTCAGAAAGGGCTGAGCACCTAACCTCTGGCAATCAGCCCCCTTTAAAGTGTCTCAAATTGGGCACCAAAAATGAGGATATCCAATAGTAAAATCTACGTCTCTTGGGAGCACCCAGCGCCTTACAGTCTTGGGTACTGGATGGATCCGAAATGATAAATTGGTGGATGGGCTCCTTTTTTTTTTTGGTGACCTGTTTTCTAACAATGCTTTCTGGGTTTTTTTTCCCCACTGAAAGTAAATTTAATTCTGAATATTGCTGGATTAACAACATGGCAAACTGCAGTTATCTGCCGTGTTTGTTGATATGCAGAAGAGGCACTGCTCTTCATACAGGGCCAAACTATAGAATTTCTGCCTGCCCTGAGTAAGGTGTGGTGTGTAGCTACACTGTACCAGCACTAGACAATTAGCCATGATTCAGAGTCACAATTCCTTCCCTATTCCCCCATTGCTCTGGTGGGGAGTAAATTACTTCCTCCTTTATTGTGGCAACCTCCTCGAGACAGTAAGTTGGAGTAAGGTAGGTGGTGGAGTCTTAACCCCTCCCACTCCTCACCATCATCTTCCTTCCCCTACCCCCCCAGATCTGAAAATAGTAAGGCTGTCTGTTGTAATCTGGGAGTAACAGCGCTGGTAAAAGAGAGTTTAAGTGCACCTCTCAGTGACCTGGCTTGATTTTTATTGATTTAGCTGGGTCTGGATCTCCTCCTGCACATACATGCTTTAAGCACTGCCTCCCACTTGCCAAAAGAGAGGTGTACCAAGCCCTCTGTCCCAACCCTACTGGGCAGAAACCATAATGGGTATGTCTACAATGGAATGAAAGACCCACGGTGTGGCTGATCTGCATCAGCTGACTCAGGGTCATGGGGCTAAAATTTGCTATACAGGGCCGCCTGGGGAGTGGGGGTGGGAGCAAGTGGGGCAGTTTGCCCCGGGCCCTGCAGGGGCCCCCACAAGAATATAATATTCTATAGTTTTGCAACTTTTTTTTATGGAAGGGACCCCCAAAATTGCTTTGCCCCAGGCTCCCTGAATCTTCTGGGTGGCCCTGTTGCTATGTACAAGTCTGGGCTTGGGCTGGTGCCTGGGCTCTGGGAACTGTTGGGTGGGAGGGAGGGTCCTAGAGCCCAGACTCCAGCTTGAGTGTCTACATAGCAATTTTACAGCCCTGCAAGTCCGAGTCAGCTGACATGGGCCAGCTATGGCTGTTCAATTGCTGTGTAGACGCACTCAATCTAAACAGGGTTCAGCAGGGGAATAAAAGGCTGAGGCAGGGCTGTGTGGCAATCGGACCCCATAGACAACAGCAGTAGAAGCTTTCCTGTTAGATGCACTGAGGTGCCTCCTGGCTAGAACACTGCAGTAAGCAAATTGCACACATTCACTGGCACATTTATACTAATTGGTTTTGACTGTGTCTATGTCCCTTAAGGCAAAGAGAGGCAAAGAAGCACCTCGTGAGGTAGATGGATACTGGTGGCTTTGCATGAATATTCCAGGTCTTTGTAGCTTTAAGATTAATTTGGAGTGCAAAATGTGCTTATCACTAATAACAGGTTCGTTCTAGCTACTTAGAGATTAATTAAAATGATTAATGAGACACACACACACACTGAGTTTTATTAATACCACACTCCATATAAGCAAAAGTCACAGAACTAGAAAAAAACATGGTAAGAATAACAGCAGAATCTGTGTCATATATGCTCATGCTTAAGGTGTGATTAAGTGTTAAGATTAGCAGAGAATCCTGTGGCACCTTGTAGACTAACAGACATTTTGGAGCATGAGCTTTCGGGGGTGAATACCCACTTCGTCACATGCATTCACCCACGAGAGCTCATGCTCCAAAACGTCTGTTAGTCTATAAGGTGCCACAGGATTCTCTGCTGCTTTTCAAGATCCAGACTAACACAGCTACCCCTCTGATACTTGAGTGTTAAGATTGTCACCATCCTGCTATCTGGAGATCCCGCAGCGGGTCAGGTTTGATTGCCTTTTATGCTTGTATTCCTTACAGCCACCAGTTTCTGAGACTCTATTTGTTTAAGTCTCGGCCTCTTGTTCATATCGGCCATTCCTGCTACCCATTGGCACAGATAGAAGATTCTCCATACAATGCAGTAAAGGGGTCTGGCCAAATAAATCTTTTCCAATCTAGACAGTTTATCACAAGATATATACAGTGAATCTTCTGAGGCAAGATTACTTACTAACGCTAAGTTTTATTATGCTTATTGTGGCCTTATTCTCACTAACACTAGGCCTCAAGCCAAATACTAGACTACAGGCTCACTGAAAAGCTCATTTTAAAACAATCTTTACATTTCTTTGCTTATTCCTACTTGCAGTATAGCTTTTAATTTCATTTGCACTAATTTAGCAAGTACCTTAACTCTTTCTAAGACATACATGATTATTTACCTGAGCTCAGGTCATGAGTGAAAGGTCAATATCCTTGTATCCTGATTAGCTAATTAACTTAAGTGACCCCAATCAATGTTCTCGAGGGGAACTAATGGTGTCCGAGTGATCAGAGTGCAGGCTCGCTCCTCTCTTAACTCCCTTCTTGTTGTCACAACACTCATTTATACGAACTCCCAGCCATACAAACAAATCTGGTACCACCAACATTGTTTAGATGTTTTCTCCTGAGGCCTGTGTGTAACTTCCATTAATGTGAATGAGATGCAGCAAATAACACTGTGCCATCGATATACAAGAGGAAAAGATAGTGAGGGTCAATGTTAGATGCAGTATTAAGCAACCAGCGTGGGAAGGCAATGTGGTGGTCAGTGGATGGGAAGTCACGTGATCTGGCTTTTCTTCCTCACTCTTCTGGGTCTTTTGTGTGACCTTTGTGTGTCCCATGTCTGTGCCTCCATTTTCCCATCTGTATGAGAATGATACTGTTTATCTTCCTTTGTGAAGTGCCTTGAAATCTATGGATGAAAGGGGCCATGTCAGCGTTAAGTATTACTGTGCGATCAGAAAAATGGACCAAGAAACATAAGAGACTGTAGAGGTCAGAGATGCAAAAGACCTGGTTATAGGGCAGGATCTGGACTTTCAAAGAGAGACCCCTGAAGTGGAGAAGGAATGAAAAGTGAAGCCTGATTTTGGTTTGGGACTGATTGGGAGGAACCCTGTGAGACCTGGCCCTGAGGCATGCTGACAGGAACAAGTCTAGGGCAACAGCAGCAAGGAATCTGGCGGAGTGAACACTGACTGCCTGTCCTAAAGTCCCTGGGCTGAAATCCACTGTCAATGACAGCCCTGGGTTCCTTTACTAGGCTCTGGTAAGGTGGTGTGAAGTAGAGCCCTGCATGGGACTATTGTTTTAGCCCCGCTTCCATCCTGCCCCCTAAACCCACTCCTACCTGTTCCTGCATTCTTTCTTGCATTTTTGTCCCACTCCGACCTGCAAAAACTGTCGATCCTGGAAATCCTGCAAGAGAAACAGATTATCCCATGCTACTGAAAAAAAAGCCAGTTAAAATATATATATGTATATGAAATTCTGACTCCATTTTTACCACTAAGAGAATAAAACAAATCTTGCTTAAACCATGATTTTTTTCAACTCCTGTTATAATAGACATCAAATCTCTTTCTATCCCTCACTTAAATTTAAGTATTAAAACCTTTATTAAAAAAAAAGAAAAGCTTGCTTTACATTGCTGGAATTCTATTTATGACAAATTGATGAGAGATTTAGTATTTTTCCACAAATGACCACAGCCTGTTTTTTTTGGCCACCCGCAACAAAGATTTTACCTGTTCTTGCTATTATGGCAGCAGGTCCTGCAGGACCCACAGGATTCCAGGCCCGCTGGAGGGCTCTAGGGTGAAGTTCATGAGAAGGGGATAAGGATGACTCAGAGAAGGGTGTGAAGGCTATGGCGCTGAAGATCTTTTGTGTGGACATTGGACAGTTATTTGTTGGACTTTGTTACCCCAGAAGGGTGTGGCGGGTGACCTGGCTGGAGGGCCAAATAATGAGAAGAGGCAGGACCAGAGAAACCCCTGGCAAGGGGTGCTGGAGAAGGAGAACCAGCTGTGCTTTGCACTGCCACAAGGGGACACTCCAGTGGTGAGTCTACTGTTCTACACTTGGAATGATGTGGAATGAATTTTTGACTAATACATTTTGTGGTTTGCCAAGAAGCCATTAGACAGTAATGATTAATAGTCAGTATTTACCTGTATAGGATTTGAACCACAAACCTACCAATCTTAATGCCCTTCAAAGGGGCTTTCATAAGATGCATGGAATATGGAGTGTAGCAATGGAAGCTATGGCCAGTCCTGAGCTAAGAGTGAGAGTATCTATTTCAGTGTGATGAGTTCTATACTGACTGGGAGTTGAACACAGAAGACCTTTTTCCCTACAATATTTGGTTTAAGTGTTTTATTTCTTCCTGAGTAAATTGCAAACCATCCAGATTAAAGATCTCCCTAACTTGGACTGTGTGGATACACTTGTCTAAATCCTATCTCCAGAGAGTAAGACCCATATCCAGTTACCAGTTGCTTGAGTCATCCTGTTCCTGGATCAGAGAATTAAGTAACATTTTGCATCACTATTACCCTATTGCATCAGTGTAGCTAAATGTCTAGTGGATTTAGGGAAGGGAGTTTATACTCTCTGACAATCTAAACTCTTATTTTCTGTTGCCTTTTTTAAGAAAACACAACGGACCAAAGTTATCGTGGGCATTACTCTGCTGAGTTTTATGGAGAGACACCAGGGATGAATTTGCCCCACTGTAAAGTTGTCTCTCCTTTTTGGTTGAGGCTTAATCTTTCAGCAGTCTGGCTTCCTCTCCTTCTATAATGAGAAAGCAGAACTTTAGGGGCTGGATGATTTTCCATTTTTCTAATGGGAGTATTTCTTGGCCAAGAAATAGCCCTGTGTCACTTGCCAGCCTTCATTTGCCCTGCTGTTTCACATGCAGTATCCTAGGTTTCATCAAAAGATTCCAATCCAAAACGAGACTGCAGTGCCAAGAGAATTACTTTGAATTCAAACTCTGTTAAGCACAACATGATACATGGTGGAGTCATCAGGTGAAATGAAGACTGACAGTTTAATTTCTCTAAATACCGTAAAAGAAAAGACATCTGGCATGATGGCTTCTGGCTTCCACAAGATGACAGTAATAGATGGTGAGTCTCTTTACTGCTACAAAAAAATAATCCTTGTTTTAATCTATATTTTTTTTTAATAGAGCAAAACATGGTATTACGGTCCACAACTCAGATCTTTCTCCTCTCTCCCCACCATACCTCCAGTTTCTGTGGTCCAAAGGAGATCTCAGATTTGCTTGAGTCATCTTCTTTATACACCACAGTCTAAATAATGGAAACAAATATCTGGAAATGAGCCTTCCATCCTCGTCTCTCTTCCTCTCCCAAACTCATTCCATCCCGTACCTAGAGTGCAAGCGTTTCAGAGCAAAGATGGTCTCTATGGGCTAGATGGAGCAGCCATTCAGCTTTGATCCTGCAAGGGCTTGTGTCCTTAAGTGTGAACTCACTGGCTTCAGGTGCCTGGCTTTTGGATCTGTCCTAATGCATGGTGATCTACTTCCTCAATCCAGTGAAAATCTGGACTGGGGAGGATATAGGGTAACTGCAAACCCTTTGAAGGTGTAGCTGTTCCAGTTCTCCAGATCCCCAGTGTCTGACTGTGGTGTGCTAGGATCCACATGTTTCTCCTGATGGTTCTTGTTTATGTTAAGATGCGGGAGGTGGCTGGAGACTTGAAAGAGTCACTCCTCACACAGCAGAGCCGGGTTATGAATCCTGATCGAAGCAGAGAGATGCTGCTGCAACGTAGAGCAGGCTCCAGCGTGCGCGCTGTGAAGTGGATGTAAAGATACAAACAAGAGAAACTACTTGTACTTGTTTCACATAAGCTCTCCTAGTGTTAATGTGAGAGCGATGTGCTCACCATGAAGAGCAAGGCTGCGACTTACCCAATGTACAGCGCCTAGCACAAAGGGACATGTTCCTGACTGAGGCCTTTGGTGCAAACATAATAATAATATAACCCTAAATAAATAATCAGAACAGACAGTCCATAAACATTTCTCTAGTTCAGAGACAAACAGCTCTAATGTACTTCAGTCTGCAGTTGTCTGAATTTTTTGGTCAAAATATTTTTCTATGAAAAATAGCTTTTTTGATTAACCAGAACAGAAATATTAATTTTAGTTGAAAGTTTCCAGTTTGCAGAAACCAATACTTGAAAAGCTTTGGGAAAAATGGTTTTCAAAAACTGATTTTGTTTTTGGCTTTTGGCTTCATTTTTTTTAAAATTCTTATTATTTTATTATAATTGAAAAACTGAAAAATGTTCACAGGACATTTCTTTTAAAATATATTTTCCCATGAAAATTTAGCATTTTGGAACTGGCCCTGCTTACTTCCCCTACTCAACAGATGCTTTCAGAATTCAGAATCTCAGAGAAGATCATTTTAAAGGGCTCGGGTTCCCTAAAACAGGCAACAGATGGGATCTGAGAGCGAGATCAGAGAAAAAGGAACTCTTTTTAGAAGAAACATTCTGTCATGTTCTATATAATTCTGTAGATTAGCAAAGCTGGAAGGATCTTTAAAATCCAACTTACACTTCAGCATTTGAGCTGCAGTTTTACTTTCTGAATTTCAATCATCTTGGGCTTTTTAATTACTTTCACTTTCTGGCTCTAGCATATCTGATTTTTTTTATCTTTATGGAAAAATCTTATACAACTTAATAGTGATGAAACAAATGGCATTCTATAGAAGTTACTTTTAAATCCTAAAGAATGTAATAGAACATGTTAATGCTTCAATACTATCCGATGGAAAATTCTGTGGCTGAGACATAAATAGTCCATTAAATCCCATAAGATGATCTGAACTTTTCTCCTTTTTTTTTTAATCACTTTTGAATACATTCTATAGGACTGTTGCTTAAGGAATTATTTTATATGTATGCATTTCTATGGTGCTCATCGCCATAGTATTTGACCTTTTACATTTTGATTAGATACAGTGCATGGAATATTTAAACTAAAAGTGAACTGAGGAAGATGCATCAGACCAGATTAGGTGCAGGCTAACTAGAAGGTTTGGGATTGGGGCCAAATCAAGATTAGTTTTCAGAATGCAAATTCCTCTCCCCCACCCATAGTGTAAATCTTGCCTGGAAATGTTGTATGGCAAATATTTGTAGGAGCAATTTGATCTCATGTGACTTCTGCCACATTGAGTCAAAATCTAGTGAGAGGTGGTGCTTCAATGAGATTTTGCCATATATGAACCTGAAAAATTAGGATCCTTTCAATTCTTGATGCAATACAGAATCTAAACTTTAGGATCCAGAAATTTTGAAATTCAAGGAATTCAAATTCAGGGGTTTGGTCTGTTTGCTAGTTACGACATTTTTTTAAAAAATATTAATGAACAACAGAAATTGCCATGAAAACAAATCTGTCAATATTAGGTCTCACAAACTTTCCTTTACAAAATGCCTAAGGTCCTTGACTTTGTCCTCTTTAAAGTAATCAGCACAAGGACAGAAGTATTGCAAACAGCCTATTGAACTATTTTAATAATGTATGACTGATGACTAGACACATAGATCTTTTTGTAGATCTTTAATTGAATTTTTTTTAATTAGACCAGTTCCAGGAACAGATGCAATATCCCAAATCACGGTTCTAATCTTTACCAGGAGACAATTTCCTGTCCTCTCACAATACTGGTGTCTTTTCAGCCATCCTCCAGCAATAAATAAATATCAAGAACGGAACAGCGCGATGGATTTAGACAACTTTTGTCTTTTTTTTAGTGGTAGAATAAAAGCAGACCATCAGCATGAAGTGAAGTTGTCTTTGTTTACTGGCCAGTCTCCAGTTCCATATGGGAACCAGTTTCCAGCATTTTCCTGGATGTCTCCTCACTGCCATGTGGCACCTCACTTAAAACACCTTCGCCAACCAGCTGTGCCATCATTTGGCAATGAATCAGCTTGCTGATGCAGTCACTAAGTCAACTGTAGATTCATAGATTCCAGGCCAAAAGGAACCAATATAATCATTGTTATTAATGACACACATCTGCAGGGTCAGAACTAAAATCCTGGTTCTTCATATCCATAAAGCTGGCCTTGAAGTAAAGATGACCACCTTAGTCCAAGATAATACAATAGTGTGTCCCTTGTCTGCATTGGTATTTCTGGGAAAACTGCATGCTATTATACTACCACCAGAGTAACAATTGTGGGATAGCAGCAAAGAGTCCTGTGGCACCTTATAGATTAACAATATAAGCTGCCACAGGACTCTTTTCTGCTTTTACAGATCCAGACTAACACAGATACCCTTCTGATAATTGTGGGATAGTTAACATGGACAGGTAACCAATATTTTAACCATTGTGTCTTCTATATATGCTCTGGGCAGGGTCAAAAAATAAATCAGTAAACTCTTACACCATGTTTCTGCTATTGTCCCTCTTCTCTTTCCCAGGGTGACAAGTAACAGTGCCACCTAGGAGACAGAGGTCTGGAATGGGATTCAGAAGCCCTGGATTCTATTCCTGGCCTGCTGGGTGATCTTGGGCAAGTCACGTCATCTCTAGGCCTCAGTTTACCTATGTGTAAATTGGGGATAATGGGACTGATCTTTGTAAAGTGCTTTGAGATCTACCGCTGAAACATGCTATATAAAAGCTAGATAGCATTATGAAGGATGGAGAAATGCACACAATTATCACTCCTAACTGATTGTAATCTTCCCTTTTTGGGTCATCTGTGAGATTGGAACTCAGAACCTTTATCTCTAAAAACATGACCTTGTATCACATGAGCTAAAGATTGACAACTGTTAAAATGGAAGTTGTGGCAAACACACATCTCTGACCACCAGTGACCAACAAAGATCCACATCCTCAGAACGTGGGTTACTTCATCACTTAATTAACCCCCAAAATGTCAAAAGGAAGAGTGGCAAATCTAGCTACTTCCAACAGTTCTCTACTGTTTTTCTTAGGAGAACTGGTGATGGTACCTGTATTGTATGATGGAAGGACATGAAGCCAAAGAATTCTTTCACAATTTGTTTTCTGCTGAAGTATTTGTTCTCTCTGCATGGGGGAAAACCAGAAACACTTCAAAAAAATTCTCACAACATATCTCAAACATGAATTGAGTGAGATGTGAAATCTGAAAAATGTGGATGTTCCAACCAAAATAAAAGAGAGATGAGAAATATTTGCTAAGAATTATGTCTTGGGTGAGAGTTGAAGCATCTGGATTGAGAGGATCCAGATGATGAGAGAGCACAAGGCAACAGATGATTATTTTGAAATGCCATTATGGATGGCCTGTTTCTCAACACACAGACAGTCATTCTCTGATTTCAGTCTGAAACCTCCTCACTAAGCCCAGCGTAGAAAAATCATTCAGTTCGTCAAGCTTCCTTGTAAACATTTTAAAAAGTCCAAAAATCTTCAGTGTGTTGGGAATAAAACCGTAGACAAGGCCAGTCAGTTAAAGGCAGCATTAGAAGCTGCCTGCATAGCTGTCTCCAAAGTCAGGCTCCATCCTACCTGCAATTTCTGGGAAAGTTCTTCACTGAAGACCACTAAGACAGATGCACCCCAGACTTGTTCCTGTGTACTCTCTCTCAACTCACTATTATTTGCCAGTTCTTACAAGCACCTTGTGTGCGTCTATGATTTTCACAGGATTTGGGTTCCTTTGGTAGAAATATTGGGTAGGATTTAGATGTACCAGTTTGTATCAGTTTAGGATAGTCATGGTCTCCCTGGAATTGTTCTCTTTAGGGGAAAGAACATCTAGCACAAAGGTTATGCTAATAAAATTTGGATGACACAAAATTGGGAGGTATTGCCAATACGCAGGGGGATCATAATGTCATATAAGAAGATCTGCAGGAGGGAGGACCTTGAAAACTGGAGCAGTAGAAATGGGATGAAATTTAATAGTGCATGGTCATGCACTTAGAGACTAACAACAAGAACTTTTACTATAAGCTGGGGATGTATCAGTTGGCAGCTACAGAGTAGGAGGAAGACCTGGACTGGTCGATCACAGGATGCATTAAATGAGGTATTTCCAGTAGAGAGAGGCACTGGTGAGACCTCGTCTGGAATACTGTGTGCAGTTCAGGTCTCCCATGTTTACAAAAGATGAAATCAAACAGGAACAGATACAGAGAAAGGCTACTAGGGTGATCAGAGGATTGGCAAACCTGCTTTATGAGAGGAAACAAGGAGCTTTCCTTGTTTAGCCTAACAAAATGAAGGGAGGTACTATTGCTCTCTATAAACACATCTGAGGGATAAACATCAGGGAGAGGGAGGAGTTATTTTTGTTAAGGGCCAATGGTGGCACAAGAACAAATGAATATAAACTGGCCATCAACAAATATAAGCTTGAAATGAGACATACGTTTCTAACCATCAGAGCAGTGAAGTCCTGGATCAGCCTTCCAAGAGGAGTAGTGGGAGAGTGGGAACCAAACTTGTTTCAAGACAGAGCTTGATAAGTTTGTGGAGGGGGTGGAATAATGAGATTGCCTACAGTGGTAGATGGCCCATCCACAACTGCTGTTAGCAAATATCTCCAGTGGCCAGAGTTGGGACATTACATGGGCTGAGCTCTGTTATTACAGAGAATTCTTTCCCAGGTGTCTTGGCGGTGGGTTTCCCCCACACGCTCAGAGTCTAACTGAGCATGATATTTGGGGTTGGGAAGGAATGGGGTTTTTTTTGCCTTCCTGTGCAGCATGGGGCACAGGTCTCTTGTTGGTTTGAACTAAAGTAAATGGTGTAAGTTGAAATCTTTAGGTCAAGATTTGAGGACTTCAGTAACTCAGTTAAAGGCTATGGCCACTATTACAGTAGTGAGTGGGTGAGATTCTGTGGCCTGTGATATTCCAGTGGTCAGACTAGATGATCATAGTGGTCCCCTTCTAATTTTATAATCTATGAATGCCAGGCTTTGCCCTGGAACCTTCTCCCATATAGCTGGGACCCACCTCTCATTTACCAATATGGGAAAAGCAGGATGATTCCAGTCCCCTGACGTCTGTTGTCACAAACCTGAGATTGAGAACTAGTGATCTATCAAACATCTGCTATGCTGATGGCTTTCCATCAACCTAGCTATCAGATGAAGGAAGGTGATTCAGGATGAGGATAGAAATGTATCTAGAAGTGCACAGCTAAATAAGGATTTCAATATTGGTTTGCTTCCTGTCCCTGGACATTATATTTGTACTTCCCGAATGTCCTCATTCACATTTGTAATGAGCACAGAGCAGGTGAAGTGCTGCTGCTTGTTTTTGCCGGTCCACTGGCTGATTAAATCACAAGCCTCCGGAGGATTAAATTTTGGCATCATTATGCAGTAATATGTGTAATATCCCTTTATGCTTCACTATTCTCCTTAGTGCGTAGTGTTTGCTTCTAACACCATGCAAAATAAAGTCAGGCAAGCCTGGCAGAATGAAGAACAACCAGTAACAAAGTACTGACAGGGAAGCACCAGATTCTAGCCCTTTCCTCTGTGTGCGAGTTCACTGGCACATTTACAGTTACATATCCTCCATTGGCTGCTGATGCAAAGTTTGGGTCTGGAGCCTGTATTCTCTAGACCTGTCATAAATAGATAGGTAAGGTAAGGGTTAAGTTTCTTTTACCTGGAAAGGGTAACCAAACACCTGACCAGAGGACCAATCAGAGAACTGGATTGTTTAAAGGTCAGGGCCGGGGAAATAGCTTGTATACTCGGGGTCATTTCCCAAACACGCCTACTCGTGGGGAAGCATATGTGATGCGCTGATAGCAGGATGCCCAGGCTCGAACGCCTTTGAAAACCTGCGCTCAGCCTCTATCAAAATGGGAGCAGTTCTTGAGTGTGTTTCCTGAGAGCATTACAACGCTACATCCTAGATTGGACAACCCAAAGCTCTCACCGGAGGCGGGGGAGATTGGAGCCAACATGGATGGCAGTGGCAGAGAGCAAGAAAGCTACTGTAAAGGGGAGTGAAAACCCCAGGAGCCAAACCGAAATAAACACTACAACCGAGGCAACCAAACCCACCTACAACCAAGAAAAGCCACAGACACCTATCCTCCACCTCACCAGTCTCCAGTAACTTCCTTCAATCCAGTACCCGTTATCTGGACAATGCTTAACTGTAATGAAACGGGACATATCAGGCCAACTGCCCAAGGCCAACTGCCCGAATAACCCCACCCGGGTGCAAGTCATTGCACCCCAGCGACCTAAGATCCCCAGGCCAGACTTACTCTCAATCCCTTGGAGCGAAGGAAAATTGGAGAGTGGGGGAAAGAAGGTTATGCGTGGAGAGACACAGGAGCACAAGTGTCAGCTTCCACCATCCTTCGTCGATCCAAACTCAACCCAGGGGCCAAAGTGACCATTACCCCTTCATGTCACAGCTGTGGACTTGCCTACAGTGAACTGCCTGTCCAGTACAAGGCTGGTCAGGAATGTGGACTTTTGCGTCTAGACAATATTCCATCCCCATGCTATGGGGAAGCTTGGCCAACCAGGTGAAGCAGTCCAAGAGAGAGGAATGGTTACACGCAGCCAAACCAGGCAAGCTTCAGACCCATTCCTATTCCTGAGCCGTCCACAGAAACCTGTCGGTGTTACCAGAGACCCAGACTGAGGTAGTGGACCGGATCCCGTGTCACACGGCTGAAACAGCCACAACACTCCAGTCCCAGTCCGGAACTGAACAGCAACCAGCACCAGCACAAGCAAGTGCACCCACATCTTCAACCCCAATGCCAGAAGGGACCAATGAACGAACTGGCAGAAGCAACAGACACCATACGGAAGAGGCCAGGCAGAGCTGAAATACCACCAGGTGCACCAGCAGAGCGCGTGCACAGTGACAAAAACAACCCATCATCTACATCACTTCCAGAGGGACCAAGCCCAAGTCCCAGTCTGAGGAAGAACTGGTGTCCCCAGCTTCAAGGGAACAGTCCAGACTGAGCAGGAAGCAGATGACAGCCTCAGGATCTTGGGTGGTGGCACGGAGCAACTCACCGCTCTCAGCTCTTCTGACGCGATCCCGTTTGTTATCGACAAGGACTTTTATCCAAGGAAATTCTTCTGGTGGACGCCCGGAACAATGGCAGCCGCGCAACGTTGGTGGTCCCAACTAAATACAGGGGAAACTCTTAGCTTAGCCATGATCATCCCAGTGGTCAGGTGGTGACAGACCAAAGACAGGTTGGGGAAATCCTTCTACTGGGAGGGGATGGGAAGGAAGTTGCCCGTACGTCCAGTCTTGTGAGGTGGCCAAAGAGTGGGAAAGCCTCAAGATCGGTCAAGGCCCTCTCCCGCCACTCCCATAATTGAGGTACCATTTCAGCGATAGTTGTGGATATTCTGAGTCCTTTTCCGAGAAGACACCCAGGGAAAGCAGTACATACTGACTTCTGGACTTTGCTACCGATGGCCAGAAGCAGTGGCTCTAGGTAACACCAAAGCTAAAGCGGTGGCCAGGCCCTAACAGACATTTCGCCGGGTAGGTTGGCCCTCCGATATCCTACCGATTCAGGATCTAACTTCCTGGCAGGCACCCTGAAAGACCTGTGGAAATCATGGGGTGAATCACTTGGTTGCCACCCCTACACCATCAAACCAATGGCTGGTGGAAAGGTTTAATGGAACTTTGGGGCCATGATCCGTAAATTCGTAATGAATACCAATGACTGGACCTAGTATTGCAGCAGTTGCTCTTGCTTACAGGGCTGTACCGCATCCCAGTTTAGGGTTCTCACCCTTTGAACTTGTGTATGGCCATGAGGTTAAGGGGCCATTACAGTTGGTGAAGCACCAATGGGAGGGGTTTACACCTTCTCCAGGAACTAACATTCTGGACTTGTAGGTAACCACAAAACACCTCCGTCCATTCTCTAGCCTTGCTAGAGAAAACCTAAAGGATACTCAGGAGAGAGCAAAGGCCTGGTATGATAGCATACCAGGACGCGTTCCTTCAGAGAGGAGACCAGGTTATGGTCTTGAAGGCGCAACAGCCCATAAGATGGAAGCATCATGGAGGGGCCATTCACGGTCCAAGAGCGCCTGGGAGCTGTTAACTTCTCATAGCATTCCCGATTCCTCACTAAAACCCAAAGTGTACCATGTTATTCTCTCAAGCCTTTTATTCCAGAGACTTACAGTTTGTCAGTTTACAGTCCAGAGAGCAGAGGACGCTGAGTGGCCTGATGACGTCTACTATGACGGGAAAAGGACGGGCGTGGAAGAGGTGAACCTCTCACCACCCTGGAAAGTCTGCAGCGGCAACAAATCCAGGCTGTGCACCAACTTCACACCATTGTTCTCAGCCACTCAGGACTGACTGAACGGGCACCACTCCATTGCACACGGTATGCTCACCCACTTAGAACACCACCCTACCGGGTGTCCCTCATGACAACTGCTATAGAGTGGGAGATCCAGAACTGCTACAGATGGGTATAATCCGCTCATCTACCAGTGCATGGGCATCTCCAGTGGTTCTGGTACCCAAACCAGATGGGGAAATACACTTTGCGTGACTACTGTAAGCTAATGTTGTAACCGTCCGGACAACTATCCAATGCCCCGCACCGATGAGCTATTGGAAGTTGGGACGTGCCAGTTCATCTCTACCATAGATTAACAAAGGGGTACTGCAAGTACCACTAGATGAACCTGCCAAGGAAGGTCAGCGTCGTCACCATGCAGGGGTGTAGAATTTAATGTACTTCTTTCGGGCTGCAAAATGCACCCGCCACCTTCCAGAGGCTGGTAGATGGTCTACTAGCAGGACTGGGAGAATATGCAGTTGCATACCTCGATGATGTGGCCATTTTTTCAGACTCCTGGCCCGAACACCTAGACCACCTGGAAAGGTCTTTGACCGTATCAGACAGGCAGGACTAACTGTTAAGGCCAAAAAGTGTCAATAGGCCAAAACAGAGTGACTTACCTGGGACACCAGGTGGGTCGAGGAACCATAACCCCCTACAGCCAAGTGGAGGCTATCCAAAAGTGGCCTGTCCCAAAGTCAAAGAAACAGGTCCAATCCTTCTTAGGCTTTGCCGGTACTACAGCGATTTGTACCACACTACAGCCAACTCGCTGCACCACTGACCGACCTGACCAAGAAGCCCAGCCAACTACAGTTAAATGGACTGATGAGTGTCAGGAAGCCTTACCCAACTAAGCCGATGCTCACGCTGACCCGGTGCAAGGGCCAGACTTTGACAACCATTCCTAGTAACCACCGATGCATCTGAGCGTGGTATAGGAGCAGTTCTTATGCAGGAAGGACCGATCACAACTTCCATCCTGTCGTGTTTCTCAGCAAGAACTATCTGAGAGGAAAGCCACTGGTCAGTCAGTGAAGGAATGCTATGTCATTGTGTACGCCCTGGAAAAGCTACGCCCATACGTTGGGGACGGCGGTTCCAGCTACAAACTGACCATGCTGCGCTAAGTGGCTTCATACAGCCAAAGGAACAACAAGAAACTTCTTCGTTGGAGTCTGCTCTCCAAGATTTTGATTTTGAAATTCGACACATTTCAGGAGCTTCTAACAAGTAGCTGATGCACTCTCCCGCGAGAGTTTTCCGGAATACACTGGTTAAAGCTTTCCTGACGAGTTTGAAGTCTTGTATTTTGCATGCTTTTATTTTATGTGCATGTGTTGTATTCCTCTGTTTAGTTTAAAGATCTAGGTAGAAATCACCTCCAGTGAAACTTTCTATGTTGGTGATTTGGGGGGCGTGTCATAAATAGATAGGTAAGGTAAGGTTAAGTTTCTTTACCTGGAAAGGGTAACCAACACCTGACAGAGGACCAATCAGAGAACTGGTTGTTTTAAAGTCAGGGCGGGATTTGTATACTTGGGTCTTTTTTGTTTTCTCGCAGCGTGAGTAAACAAGGTTTCTCCTAACTGCATCTTATCTCCAAGTTTCTCCTACACATCTGTGAGTACAAGGAACCCCAAGCAATTCGGCTATGAGGAGCTTGTGTTGTATTTACATGTATGTGGATTTGTGACTGGTTTAATCGGGCTATCTTTAATCAGACTGTTTCTTCTATATTTCTTATAAGCAAGAGCCTGTATTGAGTTTCTTAATGCAAGATTATTGTTTTATATTTTTCTTTTTTTTTTTTCTATAAGTTTTCTTTTAACCCTTGTGAAGTTTCTTTTCTAGTGAGGCAGAGGGGGAGGAAGCCCAACTCGGTGTCTCACCTCCCTATTGTCCCAGGCGGAAAGGCTATAGACAAAGGAGGGGGAATTTCTTGTGTGAGCTGACTAGGTAAATACCTACCTCGGGAAGCTAGATGCTTCTCCGGTCGTATTCAAGGAGTGAAGCATAGCATTGCACCGGCTAACCAGGAAAAGGGGGGAGCTGGGAGAGAAGAGAGGGAGACCAGGGCTCTGGGTCTTGGGGTCCCCAGGGGAAGTTGGGTGATCGGGCATACTAGGACGCCCAATAGTCCTAGTTGGTGGCAGCGAGAATATCCAAGCTGGTAGTGAGCTTGGGGGAGTTTCAGGTAAGCCCCCAGATTTTGGATGCAAAAGTCCAGGTTTGGGACAGGACCAGATTGTGGATGCTAAAGTCCAGGTCTGGGACTGGAGGCTAATTACCACAAGACCCCAAACACAATTACTAAATAAATGATACAAAGACAGGGAGATGGGGGTAGAACTCTCATTCTTCAGGTTCAAAACACAGGGCTTTGTAACCTGAGCTATATGGCAGGTTCAAAACACAGGGCTTTGTAACCTGAGCTATTCTCCCTTAAAGGGTGAATAGTAAAAAGCCCCACATCTCTTATGCGAGCTGAACACTATTATTCACTCATACAAGCCCTTATGGAGTTATGTAAACAGGAGACAACTTAGATCCAGCTCTAGGTGTGACCTTTCCCAAAGTTTGGAGCTGGGTTTTGGTTTGCACTGATCTCTAATTTTTTGTAACATGCCAGTTATTATCACACAGCAGTTTTATTTTCACAGGGCCAAATTGTGCTCTTGGATACACACGCAAGGTCCTGTTTATTGAATCTCCTCAAGGAGTGCAGAATAAGTACCTTTTGTCTTGTGAGATTTTGCAAACAAGGCACATTTAAAGCATAACGTTTGGTCACTTAATTCTATCTGACAAACTTTCACCTGCAGTTTAATTTCGGTAAGGAATTTTTTTTCACTCTGTGATGGAGTGAGCTCCCCACACTAGCACCACAAGGGCAGAGTTGGGCCAGCTGGGCCCAATCAACTAACGAGGCTGCAAACAGGGGAGCCTTAGGTTGGAGGCAGCTAATTAGAGAGAGGCTCACCTGTGTAGGAACAGGCAGGGCCTATAAAGCCAGGTAGTGGGCTGCAAACTGACCTGTGGAGAACAGTTGCAGGAAGCCAGACAGCAGGCTCTTCCCTGGGAAGAGGCTGGCTGAGCAGGCACTGGCCTACTGAGAGACAGAAAGGGAACCAAGGTGCAGGAAGTAAATCCAGGGAAGGTGCAGCAGGAGTGTTGGGAAGAGACAGGGTTGGAATGGAAAGAAGCAGGATGGGGGTGGGGCCTTGGGGGAAGAGATGGAGTGGGGACAGGGGCTGGGGGGAGCACCATCTGGTAGATCAGAAATTTAGCACCTATGGAAGGGGGTGCCTACTTCAAGAGCTAATCCCCAGAGTGACCAGAAGGAGATACCAGTCCAGGGGTGACAGGAGCACCCCATCATACACTCCAAGTCCTAAAACCTCTGCTGCTGCTAAACAACTTCTGCTTAACACCTGTAGTGAGGTTCATGGGGGGCCAGCAGGCTGTGACTCAATAGTCTGAGGGTCTTGGGATGGCCTTGCCAGGCTGCCAGAAGGCCTGGTGGCTGAGTTACACTCCACTGTTCCCTGGGTTCTCCCCATCTGCTGTAGAGGGAGATGGGCCCTCCCTCTTTACTAGGTCCTAGTCAGGGATGAGGAGACCCCTCTAGCTGGTGCAACAGCCTGGCTTCCTCCTGCTGTTCTCTCCCCAGTTTGGGGTGTTGTCTGCGCACTCGGCTTTTCTCTCAGCAGAGGGTTGCTCCCACAGTCTCGAGTTCAAACAGTCCCTTGGGTCTTCCCTCACTTTCCAGTGTCCACTTGTTTTCCCCCCTTGTCAGGGAGAAGATGGGGAGAGAAAAGGAGATCAGGCCCTTGGCCTCCCAGTTGCATCCCCTTCCCTAAGCCAGACCTTCTCCCTGTAGAGCCTTCTGTCCTAGAAGCTGCTGCCTGCACCCAGTCTCACCTTCACTCTCCCCCTGCTTGCCTGTCAGTCTCCTTTTTAAGCAGGCCCTTGGTTTGCAATATACTCTGCAGCTGCTAGGGGGAGAGGCCTTCTTGGCCCAGTGCTGCTTCATTACTCCTTCAGCCCTTAGGCAGGGGTCCGTAAACCACATCATGACACCCCACAGATGGATACAGGTCAGTAGTGGATGTGGTGATTCTTCTTTGCAAAGTGCTATGGGATCCTTGGGGATGAAAAGCTTTCATACACTGCTCGTTAGTAATTCTCATTAGTTCATTGTTCCTTGGTATCTGTAGCAAATATTGCAGGTTAGTGGGTTCAGTATGGGAATTAATGAGTGCAATTCTATGGCCAAGAGTTCAGACTAGATTACTGTGCTCTGTCTGTGAAGCCGTGAACTCTTACTTTGGCAAATCTCCCATTGTCGTATGTGAATTCCAGAATTCAAAAAGCACAAAAGCATGTTCTTTTGCACTCATTGCACTGTGCATATACAACACTTGATGTACAAGACGCACAATTCCGTACCATCTTAGGTTGCTGTTGTACTGTCACCCGCCACTGTAATAGCTATGTGCCAGTATCTGAGTTAGAGATGGATGGGAACTGTTTTTCCTGTCCCATGAACATTTTTGAGATATCAACAAACTTTCCCGTCACAAAGGAGATGAAAAGTTGAAATACCAAATTTTGGTGAACCCTCTCCCCCCCAAAAGTTGGTGTATTTGAAATGTTCCATTTCAACAACTTCAAAACTTTGTTTAGCTGAAAAATTCATCAGCACCACTCCTTTCCTGCAAGAAGTTTTAACTTCAATAGATTGGCATTTTTAAATACAGAAACATTTTGTAAAGAAATTCCTGGTGGGCTCTACCCTGAATATGCATGTGTAGAAACTCAACGTTAGGTGAACATTTCTGATCCACAGCCCTATGAAGTCTAAGGAAAAACTCCCTCTGACCTCATTAGCCTATGGCTTTGGCCTGTACTGGGCATGATGTGCTCACAAAAGTTAACTACACCTTGTTTTGAAAATATGGGCAGAGAGATTTGGGCCTTTATTGTCAACCAGTCCTTTATGAAATGTCTGTTACTTCCAAGTTGCTTTTGTCAAACACTAACAAATTGGTGGAATTACCTGTATGTTCTGGTGCTGTAAAATCCATCCCCAGGATCCTCCCCCCACTCCATCTGTTCATTTCAGCCACTTTACCAAAATTGCCAGCATTTAAAAAAATAAGGAAACTCTTGCTGTTTTCAGACAGCGAATCAGAGGGCTGAAATACAATGGCTTTTTTTTTCCAATTTAAGATCTTACCAAAAGATTTCCCTCAGATTAAATGTGCCTGTGTCAGTCCTCTAGCTTTCTAAAATGAGGGTGTGGTGACAGATGGTGAAGGACGAAATGGCCCAGCTACAATAAGAATCTTTAGGGTCAGATCCTTGGCCTCAGCATAGTTCTTACTGCGCTGCTGTGGTGATGCAAAGGGACTCTAAAGATGCCCTAATAAGGCACCTGGAGACTTCTCTGAGGTGGGAGACTCCTCAGGTGACATAATTTCAGTAAAGCTTTACACACACACACATGCAAACAGGAGCAGCCAAAGAGAGAATGTAGCTAGAATATTCAGTGCTGTTCCAGTTCTTGGTTGGTAAGATTCCCTAGGGAGCTGTTACAGCTAGCAGGAGTGAGAAGGAGACCTTGACCTGTACAGCATTCGGGGGCAGAAAATTGAGTTAGGAAAGCAATGCCTGTATCCTCCCACTCTCCACAGCCGCACCCAAGGGAGTTTGGGTGCAGCTGAGAATCTTGGTGGGTGAATTTCTATGGCCTAGTAGAACTAGAATAGACTAATGGTGGACCCCACCCAAAATCCTGGATCCAAACATCTCCCTCCATCCTGGGGGAGATTTGGAATCGGCACTCAGAGTTGGTTGTGAAATCTAGAGATAGGTCTAGGTCCATTAATGCATCAAAACACCCCCTGTGCCTGAATATCTGGGCCTGGCCCATATTTATCAACTCTGACCCATGTCTAGAAAGATCACTGAGATCATGGAGTTCTCATGACTTATATTTTGCAAAAGGTATTCAGATGCCATTGTGATGCGCATGCTCATGAAAACTCAGACATATAGGGCTGCCCATTATCTTGTGCAGCCTCCTCTTTCATCGTCTGCAGTGATGGATGATAACTTCATGGCCTGGCCTCTTAAGCTGTGGTGACAGTGAACCACTGGTTGCACAGCATGAACATTTAAGAATCTAGTGGCATTTAAATAAAGTATTCTCCGGTTTTTGAAAGAAATCCACCTGTGAAATACAGAAAGCAGTAACTGTAACTTCCTTGCTGTTAAAGCGATAAAGAAATTAATGCCACTCTAGGTTCTAAAATCCCATGGCTGTCTGGAGATATCTCCTTTTTTTTTTAAACACTTCTCTCCATCCACAGTGTATGAAGGTGCCTGCAGTTAAAGGAATGGCAAGATGTAGGAAAGATATTGCTTCCCTGGAGTTTTATGAAGCTGATATCAATCTTTTATTTCATAAACTTCAGGCCTGTTATTACCTTAAAAGTGCTCTCAGTGGCATTAAATGTGACACTGACGAGAATACAAATAAGGGGAGGAATCAAATGCTGCTAGACATCAGGGCCTGAAGAGTGCTTCTACAGGAGCACTGTTTTAAACTCTCCTCAGAAGAGTCAGAAGAGTTTAAAAGGGCCATGAAACAGCAGAGCATCTGAAGAGGGTTTGGGGGCAATAAATCAATTTTAGGCTTTAGCACTGAAGAAAATAAATAGTCTGATTCAGGTGAGGATAGAGTTTTGGCTTATTAAGCTAGAGACCTGATGACTTGTGTGCAAACTGATGAAACAATGTTGTGTATATACATTCAGGACATAAAGAGCATTCAAAATTGGTGTTTTTGAAGTAAAAATCCTTCCATTTTCATTAAATGTCATTCCAAGAGGACTGGTTTTCACACTAAAATATGTGAAATGCTGGTTCCTGAAATGGCCCAGAAGGAAATTGCAAATACTTTGCATAAATACTTGTCACATTTGCGCAGTAGGAGGGCTATATTCTAGCAAAGCACTTAAGCAGGTGCTTCACTTTAAGCAAGTAAATAGTCCCATTGGAACTGCCCACATGCTTAAAATAAAACGTGCTTAAGTGCTAAACTGAATGAGGCCATAATAATGGTAGTGACTTACATTTACACCAGCTCGGGATCTGGCTCTTTAAATCAGGGTAGCTCCATTGACCCTGATTTACCTGAGCTGAAGATCTACCCATATTGCCTTTCACTTGAAAGACCTCATATTTTCCAGATGGATTCATAGATTATAGTGTGTGTATGTGTGTGTGTATATGTAAATATAATGGGGATATAGCAGTGTGGTTAATTGAGTGCTTGTGCTGTTGAAGTCCTTTCTTCATCCAGTCTGCATCATCAAACACTGCAACAAGTGGTAGAGACCTTTGCAACACTTTATCTAGTCAAATGAAGACAGGAAGTAATGAACATTGCATCCAAAGTGAAACTGAGGGAGGGGCAGCAGAGTGTGAGTACCCAAACTGGTGTTTGATCAGGGACCTGAGGCTAATAGTGGTTGCTTAATTTTCAGGCCTTATTTGTAAGATGGCACCAGGGTCACTAACTGCTTGATAAAGTAATGAAGAAAGTGAGGTGATAATTGGACAATCTGCAAAGTCTGTGCTAGCTCACTTTTAGTATGCATCACTTTGAAAATGTATGGGCTCCAAATATTTTATCTAATCTGACACACGCTTTTCAATGTAAACTTTTGGGCACCTGGAAAATATATATTTGTGATCTGACCTGACAAATTTTCTGTACATATTAGGGCTGTCAAGCGATTTAAAAAATTAATCGTGCGATTAATCGCACTGTTAAACAATAATAGAATAGCATTTATTTAAACATTTGTGGATGTTTTCTACATTTTCGTATATACTGATTTTAACTACAACACAAAATACAAAGTGTACAGAGCTCACTTTATATTTATTTTTTATTACAAATATTTGCACTGTGAAAAACAAAAGAAATAGTATCAGAGGTGTAGCCGTGTTAGTCTGGATCTGTAAAAAGAAAAAAGGAGTCCCGTGGCACCTTATAGACTAACAGATGTATTGGAGCATAAGCTTTCGTGGGTAAATATGCGTCTGATGAAGTGGGTATTCACCCACAAAAGCTTATGCTCCAATACATCTGATAGTCTATAAGGTGCCACAGGACTCTTTGTTGCTTTTTAAAAGAAATAGTATATTTCAATTCACCTAATACAAGTACTGTAGTGTAATCTCTTTATAATGAAAGTTGTACTTAAAAATGTAGAATTATGTATAAAAAACTGCATTCAAAAACAAAACAATATAAATCTTTAGAGCCTATAAGTTCACTCAGTCCTACTTCTTGTTCATCCAGTTGCTAAGACAAACAAGTTGGTTTACATTTACGGGAGATACTGCTGACTGCTTCTTATTTACAATGTCAGCTCAAAGTGAGAACAGGTATTCACATGGCACTTTTGTAGCCAGCTTTGCAAAGTATTTACGTGCCAGATACACTAAACATTCATATGCCCCTTCATGCTTTGGCCACCATTCCAGAGGACATGCTCCTGATGCTTGTTTAAAAAAATAGTGTTAATTAAATTTGTGACTGAACTCCTTGGGGGAGAATTGTACATCTCCTATTCTGTTTTACCAGCTTTCTGCCATATATATCATGTTATAGCAGTCTCAGATGATGACCCGGCATATGTTGTTCGTTTTAAGAACATTTTCACAGCAGATTTGACAAAACGTAAAGAAGGTAACAATGTGAGATTTCTAAGGATAGATACAGCACTCAATCCAAGGTTTAAGAATCTGAAGTGCCTTCCAAAATCAGAGGGAGAAAGTGTGGAGCATGCTTTCAGATATCTTAAAAGAGCAACACTCTGATGCAGAAACTACAGAACCTGAACTATCAAAAAAGAAAATCAACCTTCTGCTGGTGGATCTGACTCAGATGATGAAGATGAACTTGCATCAGTCCCCTCTGCTTTGGATCGTTATCGAGCATAACCCATCATCAGCATGAATGCATGTCTTCTGGAATGGTGGTTGAACCATGAAGGGACATATGAATCTTTAGCCCATCTGGCACATAAATATCTTGTGACGCTGGCTACAACAGTGCCATGTGAATGCCTGTTCTCACTTTCAGGTGCCATCGTAAACAAGATGTGGGCAGCATTCTCTCCTGCAAATTGTAACCAAACTTGTTTGTCTGAGCTCATTTTTTCAATATTGTTGGGTTTTTCATTTTGAAATGACTTCTCACTTTGAGTTTTTTAAATTTCCTAGAATATGAAAAAGGAGAAAATTGAAACATTTTGGCTCTTTTTGTTGTTGAAAATGTCTCAGTTGATCCAAAATGGAAATTAAAAAAAAAATCCTTCACAAAAAACTTCATTTTGGGGGTTCATGCTGATCGAAAATGAAGTCAAATTTAGAAATAAGTCATGAATAACTGTTGTCCTCCAACCAGCGCTAATGATACATTCAAGATTGTAAAGATGTCAGATAATATTAAATGGGTGAGCCATGTAAGTACCATACCTAGATTTGTCTGTCTTCTTATGTGGCCTCCTATCCAAGGGCCCTGAACTTGGCCATTAGCGATTGTCTGACTATTCAGCCCTTTGTTAATGTTCTTGGGTATATAATTAGAAGAGGTGTTTGGGTTCCATTGTTCCTTTCCTTAGACTGTTGCTTCTCCTCCCCTCATGAAGCTGTTCTCTCTAATGTCTTGATACTAGATCAAGTCACTGTAGTGGCTAATTCGTTATTCCAAGAGAGTCTGTCTGTCAGTGTCCTCGCAGAGTCCCTCCTTCAGAAGCTTGAACCCATGCGAGTGTGTGGAGTGACTCAGTGCCATGACTGAGAGAGGAAATGATGATGCAGCTGTAAGCCACAGAGGAGACTGGGGCTGAAATGGAGAGGGACGGTTGCCAAGGTAGTCTGAGCAGCTGAGGTATTAAACCGAAAGAACTGATGCTTGCACTGCCAGCAAAGCTTGGGGGCTATTTGAAGCAGGGAGCTTAGGCTGGTGGCTGAGATGTAGGTGGTGGTATGATCTGTTGCTCTAGGGAAGGATTTTTCCCATGCACCTCACATACCCAAATACTTGAATAAAGCATTTGTGTGCCTCGTTACACAGGGATGTGTCTATACCTAGTGGTATCTCCCTCTTTCCCCCAGTAAATTTAGGGACATTCTTCCATAGGGCAGAGCACTAACACAGAATCATAGAAATTCAGGACTGGAAGGGACCTTAGTAGGGTTAGTCCTGCCTGAGTGCAGGGGATTGTACTAAGTATTATGTCCCTGATAGTTGTCTGTCTAACCTGCTCTTAAAAACCTTCAATGATGAAGATGCCACCACCTCCCTAGATAACTTATTCCAGTGCTTAACTACCCTGACAGTTAGACATTAGGAAAAACTTCCTAACCTAAATCTCCCTTGCTGCAGTTTAAGCCCATGACTTCTTGTCCTATCCTTGGTGAGCAATTGATCACCCTCCTCTGTATAACAACCTTTTACATACTTGAAGACTGTTATAGAATCATCAAATCGTAGGACTGGAAGGGACCTCAAGAGCTAAGTTCCCTCTAAGCTGCTCAGGGCTGCAGCAGGGAGAGATGCCTGTTCCCCAAAGTGGACCTATCGCGGCGGGAGAGGCGTTCCTCCCCTGGCACCAGCGCGGACCTTCCGCGGGCTGAGGGGAGGCGCCCCAACACGGACCTGCCCTGCACTTGCTGAGGCCAGGGGAGAGGAGCCCATCCCTCAGCCTGGCCCAGGCCCACCGGAGCTGCCGCAATTGGGAAAAGGCACCACTCCCCCCCCTGCCCTGAGCTGCTGCTGCAACAGAGGGTGGGGGGAGTCCTCTTTCCCCACTACAGCCCTGGGGCAGCCTGCACCCCCAAACCCCTCATCCCCAGCCCCATCTCAGAGCCTGCACCCCAGCCCTCTGCCCCAGCCCTGAGCCCCCTCCTGCACCCCAACCCCCTTATCCATGGTCCCACCCCAGAGTCCACAATCCCAGCCAGAGCCCTCACCCCTTCACCCCCTACCCCAACCCTCTGCCCCAGCCCTGAGCTCCCTCCCACACTCGGAACCCCTCAGCTCCATCTCCACCCTATGAATTTTGTTATGTGCACCAATATGAAGGTGACATGTTACATATCACCCCCATATTGGTGCACATAACAAAATTCATTCCGTACATGGATGTAAAAAATTAAAGGGAACAAGAAGTCATCTGGTTCAGTCCCCTGCACTCAAAGCAGGACTAAGTATCATGTCACCCCCAGCCTTCTCCAGCCTAAACAAACCCAGTTTTTTCAATCTTTCATTGGTCACATTTTCTAGACCTCTGATCATTTTGGTTGTTGTCCTTTGGACTTTCTCCAATTTATCCATAACTTTCCTGAAGCATGATGCCCAGAACTGGACACAGTACTCTAGCAGAGGCCTGATCAGTGCTGAGTAGAGCAGAAGAATTACATTTTGTATCTTGCTTAAACACTTCTGCTAATACATCCCAGAATGATGTTTGGGGTTTTGTTTTTGCAACAGTTACATTGACTTGTATGTAATTTGTGATCCACTATAAACCCCAGATCCTTTCATGCAATACTCCTTCTTAGGCAGCCATTTCCCATTTCGTATTTGTGCAATCGATTACTCTTTTCTAAGCATTGCACATGATTCCTACTTGTCAAATCCAGGCTGCGGAGCTGTGTTGGGATCTTAGTAGCAGTAGCTGAGTTAAAGGTCCAGGAGCCAGTGCTGAGAGCACCTGACAGGATTATTTCAAGGATCAGCTTGCGTATTTTTCCTGCCCCTCTATCGTGTACAGGGGAGCTGGCTGGAAACAGAGGCCAGACAGCACTGTAAGACCAGACAGTAAATGCTCCATGGCTGACAGTTTGAGTTGAATTTTTAAACAAGTAACAAAATCATCCAAAGCACAGGACTTGGTGATGATGGGGGATGACAACTACCCAGACATCTGTTGGGAAAATACCACAGCAGGGCACAGATTATCCAACAAGTTCTTGGAATGTATTGGAGATATTTTTTTTATTTCAGAAGATGGAGAAAGCTACTGGGGGGAGGCTCTTTCTAGGTTTGATTTTGACAATTAGGGAGGAACTGGTTGAGAATTTAAAAGTGGAAGGCAGTTTGGGTGAAAGTGATCATGAAATGGTAGAGTTCATGATTCTAAGGAATGGTACGAGTGAGAACAGCAAAATAAATACAGTGGATTTCAAGAAGGCAGACTTTAGCAAACTCAAGGAGTTTGTAGGTAAAATCCCATGGGAAGCAAGTCTAAGGGGAAAACAATTGAAGGCGGTTGTCAGTTTTTCAAAGAGACATTATTAAGGGCACAAGAATAAACTATCCTACTGAATAGGAAAGATAGGAAGTATGGCAAGAGACCACCCTGGCTTAACCAGGACAAATTAAATGATATAAAACTTAAAAAAGAGTCCTACAAAAAGTGGAAACTCAGTCAAATTACAAAGGATGAATATAAACAAATAACACAAGTTATTTGGAATGTAGGGCCAAAATTAGAAAGGCCAAGGCACAAAACAAGATCAAACTAGCTAGGGACATAAAAAGGAAACAAGAAAACATTCTACAAATACATTAGAAGTAAGAGGAAGACCAAGGACAGATTAGGCCTGTGACTCAATGAGGGGGAAAAGACAATAACAGAAAATGTGGAAATGGCAGAGGTGCTTAATAACTTCTTTGATTCAGTTTTCACCAAGAAGGTTGGCGGCAATTGGATGTTTAACATAGTGAATATCAGTGAGAATGACATAGGATCGGAGTCTAAAATAGGGAAAGAACAAGTCAAAAATTACTTAGACAAGTTAGATGTCTTCAAATCACCAGGGTCTCATGAAATGTATCCTAGAATACTCAAGGAGCTGACTGAAGAGATATCTGAGCCATTAGCAATTATCTTCGAAAGTCATGGAAGATAGGAGACATCCCAGAAGACCACAAAAGGGCAAATATAGTGCCCATCTATAAAAAGGGAAATAAGGAGAACCCGGAGAATTACAGACCAGTCAGCTTAACTTCTATACCTGGAAAGATAATGGAGCAAATAATTAAACAATCAATTTGCAAACACCTAGAAAATAATAAAGTGATAAATAACAGTCAGCGTGGATTTGTCAAGAACAAATCATGTTAAACCAACCTGACAGCTTTCTTTGAGAGGGTAACAAGCCTTGTGGATAGGGGGGAAGTGGCAGTTGTGGTATATCTTGACTTTAGTAAGGCTTTTGATACTCTCTCACATGACCTTCTCATAAACAAACTAGGGAAATACAACCTAGATGGACGTACTATAAGGTGCAAAACTGGTTGGAAAATCGTTCCCAGAGAGTAGTTATCAGTGGTTCACGGTCATACTGGAAGGGCATAATGAGTGGGGTCCTGCAGGGTTTGGGTCTGGGTCCAGTTCTGTTTAATATCTTTATCAATGATTTAGATAATGGCATACAGAGTACACTTATAAAGTTTGCGGACAATACCAAGCGGGAAGCAGTTGCAAGTGCTTTGAGGGATAAGATAAAAATTCAAAATGATCTGGACAAACTGGAGAAATGGTCTGAAGTAAATAGGATGAAATTCAGTAAGGACAAATGCAAAGTACTCCATTTAGGAAGGAACAATCATTTGCACAAAATTGGAAATGACTGCTTAGGAAGGAGTACTGCAGAAAGAAGTCAGGGGATCATAGTGGACCACAGGCTAAATATGAGCCAACATGTAACACTGTTGCAAAAAAAGCAAACATCATTCTGGGATGTATTAGCTGGAGTGTTGTAAGCAAGACACAAGAAGTAATTCTTCCACTCTACTCCATGCTGATTAGGCCTCAGCTGAAGTATTGTATCCAATTTTGGGCACCACATTTCAGAAAGGATATGGACAAATTGGAAAAAGTCCCGAGAAGATCAACAAAAATGATTAAAGGTCTAGAAAACATGACCTATGAGGGAAGATTGAAAAAATTGGGTTTGTTTAGTTTGGAGAAGAGAAGGCCGAGAGGGGACATGATAACAGTTTTCAAGTACAAAAAGGGTTGTTACAAGGAGGGAGAAAAATTGTTCTTCTCAACCTCTGAGGATAGGACATGAAGCAATGGGCTTAAATTGCAGCAAGGACGGTTTAGGATGGACATTAGGCAAAACTTCCTAACTGTTAGAGTGGTTAAGCAATCTCCACCATTGGGGATTTTTAAGAGCAGGTTGGACAAGCCCCTGTCAGGGATGTTCTAGATAAAACTTAGTCCTGTCTTGAGTGCAGGGGACTGGACTAGATGACTTCTCAAGGTCCCTTCCAGTTCTGTGATTCTATGAATAGCTGCTGTAGATTGCCTGGAGATAGGTGTTTGTTTTTAAAGCCATCAAACACTGACAGCTAAATGTTATCAAAGCCAGACCGGGGCAGGAACAGGAGAAAAGACTGTTTTGCAAGAAAAATAGAATGGGAGAATGCTTCATCTCTCAGGAGCTGGATTGTCCCCTCCCACAGAAAAACCTGCCATCCCACGACTGAGGGTGAGGAGAATCTTCATGAGGGTCCCTTCACAGCAATTCCCTCTACAGATCTGTCAGGCTGGGTCCAGTTTGCTCAGCAGTGAACCCACCCACAGCATCACAAATCTTGAGGGAGCTGCAGGAAGGCACCAACCCTCCCTTGCTGCTCTCTGACTCCAACGCCTATTAAGAGCTGTGTAATCGAGAAGTCATTTGAAGGGTACACTAACTGTATGAGTCTTACAAATTGAACAATATTATATTATGTGCCAGTAGATGGTGCTCTGTATATTAACCATCTGTGTATTCTCATAGATGTATAGAGCCCTGAAATATCTGCCTCTCTAGACTTACTTTTTCCTGGTAGCTGGCAGAGGGAGATGAGGTTCATCTTGCTAACCTCAGTCCCAGCCCAGCCACTCCTTTCAGGGGCCACCTAGTCTTCACTCCCTCCCCACCATACAGATCCTCAGACCCACAGAGCCTGGGGGAAAGGCTGGCCAGCGCCATGGAGGCAGCTGAGTATCAGCACAAACAGGAATTGACAGAGTGGATCAGTGTCCTGGCTCTAAGAGTGGCGAGCAACAGAAGCCTCAGAGGAAGGTGTAAGAGCTCTTCTCCCCTTCAGTAAGCAGATGTGGGATAATCTGCCCCTCCATATTAGTCCTCATGTGGATATCTAATCATTAGAGGTTGGACGAGGCATGAAGTCTAATATCACTGCCAAAATTTGTGTTGGCAATAACCATTATAACTCCAGATATTCTTTATTTGTTCCATAGAAATATCTGATCCCTTTTTTATCCTTGGCTTCACCAACCTCCTGTGGCAATGAGTTCCACAGTCTAATTGCACATGCATGGGGGAAAAGATGCATGCAACGTGTATGAATTTGGCTAAGAGTTCATGGACGTTGGGGATGATTTTCACCTCGCTAACGGGGCAAAAATCACTTGTTCCTGATACAGTTCAGTAGTGTCCAATAGGTGGCAGCATATTTTTTTCACTAAATTGCAATAATATGGTCCAAGAGGAGAAAACACTTTTATTTTACTGCTTTAAACTTTATTCTGCTGAATACTAAAACACATACCTAATAGCAATACTTCTTTAAAGTAATGACATATTTACTTCCTGGAGCCCTCGGCAGCAGAACGGTACAGCATGTTTATTCTGCAGTTCAGTAAATTATAGATATAATAAGAATCAAATTGATGCTTTCAGATCATGTTAATCCAAACAAGTCGTCTTTATGCTTTTAATCTCAAAAATTTGTTTTCCCTTCCCATGCACATAATTATCAAGGCATCTATTAGGCCCCATAAATAAACCCAGGCCCTAAAATTTGTCTCCAGATCCAAATATGCTGAATGACTTCAGGGCATATCATTTCTCAGCAGAAACTCATGTTTCTGCCATTCTCCCCATGCCCTTGGTATAGCCCCTAAAGGAAAACTGCAGCGATAGCTAAATAAACACTTGCTAAATAAGAACATATATATAGAAATAAATGGAAAACAGCATTTAGAGACAGTTGGCTCAGTTTCAGTAATTGCATAGCTCTAAAGGGTGCTGGTATCTTTTCTTCACCTCTGCCTAATTGTTTGTTTTATTTTAGGGTTCAGATTCATTTAACTAATCTCAGACTATTAAACGAAGAACAGTCTGTTGGGGAAGATTGGTCCAGTGATTAGAGTGGTAACCACAGATGAGGGAAACCCAGCTTCAATTCCTAGCTCTGCAACAAATGTGCTATGTGATGTGGCACAAATCACTTAGGCACAGGTCTTTGAAGGTTTGAGGTACATAACTCTGACTGGAAGGATCTGGGCCTTAATCTCTCTATGGCTCATAATCCCAGCTATGAAATAGGGTTAGCAGCACTTCTCTTCCTCACAGGAATGTTGTACATTAAAGACTTAGGCCACGTCTATACTATCCGATGGATTGGCGGGTAGTAATCGATCTATCGGGGATTGATTTATTGCATCTCATCTAGACGTGATAAATTGATCCCCGAATTGATGCCCGTACTCCACCTCGACAGGAGGAGTAAGCAGAATCGACGGGGGAGCTGCGGCGGTCAACTTGCTGCTGTGAGGACGGTCAGGTAAGTCGAACTAAGATACTTCGACTTCAGCTACATGAATAGCATAGCTGAAGTTGCAGATCTTAGATCGATCCACGCCCCCCAGTGTAGACCAGCCCCAATTGGAGCTCCTCAAACACTATGCAGAAGGGGCTATTTGCATACCTAAATCAGGTAGATTAGTTATTGTAACATTAATGCTGCAGGCCTAGACTCAAAAGTCAGGCAATGTGGAAGTTAAGATTGAATGCTACACTTAAATTTTTAATGGATTGCATAAAATTAAAATGTATTTCCATTAGGCAACTATGTGGTCGGAGCACAAAGACTCTTGGCCTTTGATCCTGGTATTGCCACTGATTAAGTAATTTGACAACCAATCATATCTTTGCCATGGTTTGTCTGTCAGAGATGCAATTCACTATTCTCTGCCTCGGATACAAAGGCCATAAATTGATCAGAGCCTGATCCTGTGAGTGATGTGCTCTTCACTTCCAGAAATTAATGCACATGGAAGATACCAAAGTGGAATTTCCTCAGTCAGCCTTCTCTGAGAAACATGAAAACAGCATCCCAGGCAGAAAAATAAGCTCTGCTAGTGGTTTGCACAGTAGAGCTCATCTCAGGCACATCAGGTGGTCAATTGGTAAGTGTGCAGCGCATGGTCTCAAATCTCCTGTTCTAATCCAGCCCAGCTCTCTGATCACCTATTTTAGCTGTATGTCAAGTCACACATACATAGTGTCGTAGAAATGTAAGGCTGGAAGAGATGTTGAGAGGTCCATCTCATTCATGACCCTGCACCGAGGCTGGACCAAGAAACCTAACCCATTCTCAGAAGGTGTTTTGTTTACATTTTTCTTCAAAACCTCCAACCGTAAGGTTTCCACAACCTCCCTTGTAAGCCTGTTCAGTGCTTAACTCTCCTTATTGTTTGAAAGCTTTTCCTACTATTGAACCTAAATCTCTCTTGCTGCAGATTTAAGCCCATTATTTCTTGACCAACCTTCAGTGGACGAGGAGAACAATTGAGCCCCATCTTTATAACAGCACTAAAGATATTTGAAGACTGTTATTTGGTCCCCCCGTCAGTCCTTTCTCAAGACTAAACATACCCAGTCTTTCCTCCTTGGTCAGGTTTTCTAAACCTTTCATCATTTTTGTTGGTCTGTGAACACTCTCTCCACATCTTTCCTAAAGTGTGGCATGCAAAACTGGACACAGTATTCCACCTGGTGCCTCATCAGTGCTGGGCAGAATGTGACAACCACCTCCCATGAGTCATGATAAGAGTTATGTGATCTGAGATGTAATATTTATCTATTTATATTGCAGAATAACTTAGAGGATCCAGTCCAGTTCATGGCTGCACCCAGTAAGAGACAGCCCCTTCCCCAAAGACATTACAGTCTTATTAGATGGGGGAGGGATAGCTCAGTGGTTTGAGCATTGGCCTGCTAAACCCAATGTTGTGAGGGGGGCATTTAGGGATCTGGGGCAAAAATCTGTCAGGGATGGTACTTGGTCCTGCTAGTGAAGGCAGGGGGCTGGACTTGATGACCTTCCAAAGCCCCTTCCAGCTCTATGAGACAGGTATATCTCCATATATTATATTATAAAATAGAGGAGGCAGACAATGGGCGGGAAGGAAGCAGAGGAACGGGGACCTACCCGAGATCACACTGCAGGTCAGTGGCAGATCTCCAGAATCCCAGTCCAGTGTTGTGTCCCCCACACAACACTGTCTTGTGCATGGAGAAGAAATGTCCCACTCGCTGCAACTTAGTACTGATGGCAGCCTCAGCTGAAAGGCTAAGCCTTATTGGGAATAGAGACTGAATAGCTCTCATGATCCCTAGAAGTTGTTCCTTCAGGTCAGGACTGAGGTCTGTTGGTGGGGTAATGTAGCTTGTAGAATTTTACTTCTTCAGGGAATAGATGAGTTCAGTGTCTAGGACTGACAATCCACTCCTTTGCCCCGCCACTAAAGTTCATTAGAAACATACTATGGAGCGGGTGGTGGGATGCCTTCCTCATGCTGTATATGGAACCAAAAAGCTAGATATCCCTTCCATAGCTTTCATTTGTCTGCTCCTCTCTTTACAGAGTTGGGTCCTACAGTACATTATTTCCTTGTTCTCCCTTCTTGCAGTCCTGTTTAAGAATCCTCAGCTGTACATGCTGAACCGGTGATGTATTGTATTGCTGTCAGGAACACCAAAGGGCGACGCTGCAGTGGCAGATGTGGAGGGAAGAGAACCTGGGAAAGATACTACAGGATTTTAGGAGTGCAGAAGCCAAACTCTGAATGTATTATTCTGTTACATAGTGGTACGTTGTGGCCAGTGCAACAAACACGATCCGTCTTCACCACCACGCTCTGTAACCCTGCTCTCTTACGTGAACTGTTTGCTCTTGTCTGTTGTTCCCGTATGCAGAGGCTGAGTAGACAATCTTGTCACTCTTATTTTGTTAGCTGCTTTAAAGATCAAAGGCTTGATTTCCCCACCCCCTCCAGCTGTTCATGCAAGTTACATGAAGGAGAAGATTGCTGTGCCCAAAGGAAGATTCTTCACCGCAGGAGGCGTACATTATTGCTCCCCACCATCATCCTCCAAGGGCAACCGAGGCCCCTGAGCCCAGGCCATGGTCGGAATCAGTTCATCTTCTGGCTGCTCTCCACGGTGGGTCTCACCATGGAGCAGGACTTGCAGGTGGTACCTTGCGCTGTAACACACTCCTCTGGGCTGTGTTTTCACAAGAGGGGGTGCCCTGCCTGAGCCCCTGAAGATGGACTGTTTTAGGGAGGAATGAAGATTTATCCAAGAGTGGTGCAGCTCCTGGAACCTACCCAGAGCTGGAGTAAATTGCGTGTGCCCAGATGTGTTTTGCAGAATTCAGCGGAGAAGGCTCTCTCTGCCACACACTACCCCACAGCCTGTCAGGGCTGCTGTATCCTCCATGGCTGATGTCTTCCTTTGACTCCCCTCACATACCATGTGGTGAGTGGCTGCTCCCTAGAGATCCAAGGATGTGGATCCATCAGGTCCCAAACTCTCGCTGTTCATATCGCCCCAAAGTACTGGCAGTTTTGTTTGACTCTGCTGCTAAACTTAGACAGCAAGTCTCTTCACCACCACTGCGACTCAGTTTCCTTCACAGGTTAATAATGCTTACCTGCCCTTCTAAAGTGCTCTGAGAGCTGGGATAAAAGGCAGCATATAAATGCCAATAATTATCTGTGTGCTAGGATAGCCTAGAGGAGAGCACACAGAGCTAGAACTCAAACTCAGGAGCCCTGGGTTTAATTCCAAGCTATGCCACTAGCCTGCAGGGTGACCTTGGCCAAGTCTCCTCTTCTCTCTGTGCCTGTTTCCCTATCTGTAAAAATGCAGGTCATTATCCTAACCTCCATCATAAAATGCACTGAGAGCTTCTAAGGAAAAGTGCATGTAAGAGCTAGATGGTATTATCATAATTGGTCTGACAATAAACCAGTCCTCACTAGACTACACTTTTTGCTTAAGCCTGATAGGCCAGATCCCTAGCTGGTACAAGCCTGCATAGCCCCATTGATGCTAATGCCAGAGCAATTTATGCCAACTGAGGATCTGGCCTGAGTAGTTGTGGTGGGTTTTTGAAAGAAGTTGAGGGAAAGCAAATCACTGTAGGGAAAAGTGCAGAAAGCAGCTTTTCAGCCTGCTTAGCTTTCCAGCTGGATTGCTCTCTAATGTGGCGCATTAATTGGAAAATAACAGTATTCCATCCTTTTAGAAAATCAGTATGCCTTCCTCCCTCCTCACCTTTTTCAAGGGAATCCATTATGAGGGTGTTTTTGGACACGTGAATGAATGTGGCTCTTGACAGCTCCACCTTCCCACTTAAAACCTCAGAATCAGTAGGCGAGGTGACAAAGCTACATTCCTTCCCCCTTCCACGTTTGCTGAGCGCTCCAGACCAGCAGTGGCTTCCAGAGCAGCTGCCCCATAAAGGAAAAGGAATAAATCTCACTGCATGCTTTTGAATTGGCACAGGCCAGTGGATCAATAGTCCAGTTTGGCGCTATGTTGCCAGGCTTATAGCAACAGTGACAGCTTTGCAATGATGCCTCCATAAGCAGATGTCACTGCAGACTTCCCGGCCCAGAGAAGCCAGATGAGGGAGGAAAGGAAAGAAAAGATGGTACAAAAATTGAGAATACAGGCAAATGGCGTCATAGTTTTAGAGAGGACTCCATGGCAAACAAGCAATAATTCTAGTAACATAGTATCTCACAGTCCTGTTCAAATTCCCACCAGACCTAATTACGTTTGTTGACCACCCACTAATCATCATAATTGTGT